>NW_010325135.1:0-37995 GCF_000700745.2 Antrostomus carolinensis | reverse complement strand
GAGAAGGACTTGGGAGTGGTGGTGAGTGAGAAGCTGAACACGAGCAGACAATGTGTGCTTGCAGCCCGGAAAGCCAATAACCATATCCTGGGTTGCATCAGGAGAAGTGTGGCCAGCAGGTCAAGGGAGTTGATTCTCCCCCTCTACTCTGCTCTCGTAAGGACCCACCTGGAATGCTGTCTCCAGTTCTGGATCCCCCAACACAAGAAAGACATGGACCTGTTAGAACAAGTCCAGAGGAGGCCACAAGGATGATCCGAGGGCTGGAGCACCTCTCCTGTGAGGACAGGCTGAGAGAGTTGGGGCTGTTCAGCCTAGAGAAGGGAAGGCTCTGGGGAGATCTTATAGAGGCCTCCCAGTACCTGATGGGGCTATAGGAAAGCTGGGGAGGGACTTTTTATAAGGGCAGTTAATGACAGAACAAGGGGAAATGGCTTTAAACTGCAAGAGGGGAGGTTTAGATTAGGTATTAGGAAGGGATTCTTTCCTGTGAGGGTGGTGAGACACTGGCACAGGTTGCCCAGAGAAGCTGTGGATGCTCCTCCCTGGAAGTGTTCAAGGCCAGGTTGGATGAGGCTTTGAGCAACCTGGTCTAGTGGAAGGTGTCCCTGCTGATGGCAGGGGGGGGGGAACTAGATGATCTTTAAGGTCCCTTCCAACCCAAACCATTCTTTGATTCGCCATTTAGGAGAGACCTTGACTTGAGCTGGATGATCACTGTTGCTGGGAGCACAGTGTAAACATGACATTCAAAAGTTGATATGACCAATGTGAATTCAGGAGCAACTGCTAGTCTGGTGTCAGCAGATGCTAAGAAAAGATGTACAAGGAAAACTTAGATTGTATTAAAGCAATGATTGTTAGTCATAGACAACTTAAAAGAGGTCCCACACAAGAAATTAGTGAAAACAAGGCTGCTGTCAGTGAGCTTTTGTTCACTGTACAAGGGTCAGTGCTTCCATTGGAAAATACTTTGAGAGATATTGATAGGGGAGGAGATAATGTTGAAAATCATTTTACTAAGTGGTTAGTGGCACTCTGAGCCTCTAGTCACATCAGCTTGGCTATATTAATCACCAGTTACTTTATTTTTCCCCCTCATTTTTTACCAGTATGTCCAAGGAGACACAATGAAAATAAACAGCTGAAGGAAAGGTGTTGGTGTGTTGGAAGATCTTGGTAAGCTTCAGGACTCTAGTAGTAGTTAGGTTGGTTTTGTGGTAATGGCAAGTCTCCTGCACGTGGTGTTTTCCTGGCAGCCTGTGCGTTGTGTTCAGCTGGTTTCAGTGTTACATTTGAAGGTCCTGGAGAGAGCTGGATGTAATCATGAAGGCTGCTCAGTCATGCTGCATATTAAAGAGTCTGTCTCGCTAAGTGGATATGCTCGATTGGAAGTTGAACACTAGTATGGAATCCCATAAATAAGTAACAACTACTCCTGTAACTGGTACAACCCTATGCACTTACTATGGGCTTTTTTTACAAGCAGGAAAATTATGTGCAAGTTGCATAGGATTAATTTAAGCTTGCTGTATAATACTGACTTTTGAGAAGGCTACATGGATGACAAATTTACACTTGAGTAAATTCAGAGTATGCCTTTGGTGTACTCTGATTTATGTTTTGAACTTAAGTCTTTGATAGTTTTTGTCTTCTTACAGTTTCTTGTTACTCAAATACACACTGCCAAGATGAGTAGTCTGTTATGTTAAGATTTGCTTTGTATTTCTTGCTGATTATCTTTGGCACCACGTAGATAGCATATATATTCTAAATGCAGAAATGTTTTTACATGATTTGGAGACTGCTTGTGTCCATATTCATTCTTTATGGCAAGATTTAGATTTATTTATGCAACACTTTAGGCTAATGGCAGAGTTAAGGGAGAAAAGGAATTTTTTTGTACTTCAGATCCTATACTCTGGAGTACATTTTTTTCCATTATATTTAAACCTAGTATGTTTTGGAGAAGGAAAGGTGCATTGCAGCTACTCTAGAAGCAGGGAGCTGGTCTACGGGTGCATTTTAGAAGGGCTATAAAATGGAGGATTGTACTTGCATGACAAATTTGAAATGTTGGCAAGTAAAGAAGCTTTTGCAGTTGCAGTTATAAGATACTAAAATTAAGCAAGGGAGAGGAAGAGAGATACTGTCACTGCTTAACTCTATCTTACAATGAGTTCATAGGGTGTTCTTCCTTTTCTGCTTAAAATCTACTCATCCCCACAGAGCCTCACTTATTTTACTGCAATTCTGTATGAGATCAGGGATCTTTACAGGAAAGATGCATAGCTCAATCTAAAGTCACTAATCTGTATGCGCTTTGGCAACTTGTTTTTATTCCAGTGCTTAATGAATCTTAAACAAAGAATCTCTTCAAATGTTTTGTATTCATAACCCATTGACGTTCTGGAGCTCACAATGTATTTATTTTTAAATCTCCAAGAGATTCGACCAGCAAAACTAGGGAATGATAGACTTGATATTAGATATTTAAAGGAAAAAAAAATTCTTACAGCTTCTTCCAACCTTGTTCTTATTTCTTTTCTCTAATTTAAACTAAATAATACATAAAAGTTTAAAGAAAAAAAAAGTAATTTTTAAAATATAATACCCATCTACTAAACGTGAAATCTAATTCTTCCAAATTATTTCTTCATATTACTACGTTGCACTTATCCATAAAAATGTGTGGTTAGATCCAGATAAGAAACCAGAACCATAACAATCTTCTGTTCTGTCAGCTGCTTCTTGGTTCCCAGGGCCTTATCTCGCATGCCTCCTGACCACAAAAAGCCAAACTCTTTGTTCCTGTGTCTGCTCTTCTCCCATCCCTTATGTCTTGGGTTTCAGCTCTGTAGTTGCTAATTTTTAAATGTGCTTTTCCTGAAATGCTGCTTGCTTTTTTTTTTTTTTTTTCCCCCCCCTAACTATTGCTTCCTCTATGTATCTGATGCTCTCAAATTTTCAAAAGCAATAGAGTAGACATTGATGCTGATCTGGTAAGACACTGCATTTACTGTGAGAACTAAAAGGAGATAGAGTGCAGTGAGCATGCAACCTGAAGGATGTACTGAAGCGTTGAACAGCTTATGTATTTCTATTCATTATGTGATATTTGTTTGAAATAAATACCTGAAAAAGACCTACAATACCTACAGAATCAGAACAGGATTACCAGGCTGAACTGCTGATTGTTACAATGCAACCCCATGGTAAAAGGGAACGTACCATGTTGTGGCCAACTTCCTTTTGTGACTAAGTGCGTTTTTTGTGTCATAGTGAGAGGCAGTCAGTTAAGAATGTTATGTTTATGAAAATGGAGGTCTCATAAACTCTTAATGCCCTTTTCTGATTTCAAATAGATCTATTATTATTATTACTGCTGCTACATCTTTTTAAAAGTGTATTTGGATGGTTGCTGTTGTGGAAGTGTAAGCAAGAGAAAATTGAACAACTCTTGAGACAGAGAAATATGTGCTTGTGTATGTAGAACTAAATGCTTTTAAGGATTTTTGATAGGTCTTCATGACCCAGTTCCACTTTATAAATGCTGGTATTACAACAAAAAAGTTGCAGCTGTTCAACCAAGAATGTTGTTTTCTAATTCATCTGTTAATTATGTCAATGATGTCAGTGAAACTGCCATGGTGTGGTGGGGTGTGTGTGTGTGTGTACTTTTTTTAAAAAAAAAACAAAAACAAAACTGATGTTTTCTTCTTATATCTAGGAGTTTATTTGAATGCTCCCTCTCCAACTGTCTCTTGATCTGTATATATTTATTTTATTTTATTTTTAAGTGCTTCCTCTTGCATTAGTGACAGCATGGTCATTATTGTTTGAGTATTAGTTACCAAATCACTTTTGATTACAGCACGTGTCATTAGTGTTTAAAGGAATTAAATTGTATTTCTCCCCTCCTAAGTCCTCAAGTGGTGTTCTGGGCCTACATTTGCTTGCATGATTCTCTGGATATCAAGACTTGTGATTTTTCTTGCTCTTTTGTAGTTTCTTTGCAATTTTACTCAACTGGCATCTGTGTCTGTCTGCTTTTGTTGCTGCCAATGTGCTAGTAACAGCTAAAACTGTTACAGTTTGTCTGTCTTCTTCAGGTCTTAAAATATTTTAATAACAGCATGCATTTGGGCTCAGCTGGTGATCCATTTCATAACATCAAATTAAAATTTGCTGCAGCTACAACAGAGCCTGTGATATGATCTCCATGTTTAAGTATTATTAATATAATATAATCTTATGTGTAAGCATTATTAATGAGTTACTGATTAGCCAGATTTCATGCAAATACAAAGGTGGATATATTCAAGCAGTTTAACTGCAAAACTGGGATGGTGCTATGATATAATTGTAAACAGTTATTATCATAGCGAGAGCATGGTAGTAGTCAGGATATGCCTTAATAAAGCCCATATGGTAGGCTATTGGTGTGTACCTAAAGAGAATGATTTTGTTGTCATTAGGATGTGATCTTCTGAGGAGAAATTAAAAGATGCAACTTCCTCATGATCTAGGCTACTGAGGATAGATTTTGGTACTGATGATTTACAAAATTCTTTTACTAAGGAAGGAACATAGAAGTATTTCCTGTTTTACAGATGAGAAAACTGAGTTACAGTTGCTGAGTGACCAAAGGATTTCACCTCTCTGAAAGATGTTCGATAAAACCCATTTTCTCTGATCCCCACTGTGTGATTTGGTAGCAACTAGAAGCTCTAGTCATTGCATTAGTCTCCTGCTTTAGGACAGGAGAAAACAATTCTCATAATCCCCAGAGAAAGGTTGCAAAACTTGATGAGTTCCCTAGCAGCGGCATGCTACTGAAGGGGGGTTTCTTCATCTCCAGTGTGTAGCAGGTAGGGAACAGCTATGATTTATGAGGCCTCTGTTCCCATGGGCAGATACACTGCCTGAGAAGTATTTAATGTATATCTATTAATTCATCTCTTATTAGATAAGCATCAGTGTAAGAGTACCTTTTCTATATGTATTTTCTATGAATTAAAAAACGTTAACACTAACTTCTTGAAAGCTTTCAAGAGTATGACAGAGATCAATGGTTTCCTTGTTCTTGTGTGCAATGCAAAGATGATAAATGAGCCTTCAAGGCCCTGAGAAGACATTAAAAAAATGCAAGGAAAGCCACTGAACTGACCTCAAAGAAGCTGCTGGCTGGAGGGAAATCTTAGTGAGATAGGAAATGAAAAATTAATGGCAGCTTACTTGTATGTGGTGTGTTTGAGACAGCAAGTGCATTGCTCACCAGATTACTAAGGCTTTAAGTGACTTCTCATGTATGTGTGTATAGAACTTAAATCTGTTTTAAATATGCCAATTCTTTCTTTCTCACCCCCCAAAAAGTTTAGGTCATATTTCAGTGGTTACATTTTTCAGTTTCAGGTTTGAGGTTTTTTCCCTTCTTTTTCCATACCACATAAATAGTGTGAAATCTTTCATTTGACAAGTTTCCTTTATTTAGTGGTTAGTCTGGCTTTATGCAAGTTCATTTGGACACACTTGGTGACTGCTTCGTCCTTCTGCCTTAAGAGTAAAATAGTCACATGGAATATAACAGCGAAGAAGCCTTCTGCTCTGGTCAGTTTGCATTGTATATGCTGTGAGAGTCTGAAGGCTCTGTACTGGCCACTTCAATACACTAGTCGTGTTGCGTGATCTATGTGTATCTTTAGAAGTCTTTGTGTTAAATTTCTGGTTAAGTTTGTGTTAAATTCAAAGATTCACTACCTGAGAACTGCAGTCTTATGGCCTCAAAGGTTAAAGGACCTTTCAAAATGCTTCTCCCACATTTTTTGTTCAGTACGGCTATCAGCATAGAAGTCTTTGCTGTAGCACCAAAGAGGAGTTGTGAAAATGTAATGATGGGGAAGAGAAGGTGCCTGAGTGAAGTTAGGGGTGATGCTTTGTCCTTCAATTTCTTGCCTTGAATGGGTACGAATGGGGGTGACTTTCCACTGTGAAGGATCAGGGCTGAGGAAGGTATTTTTCCAGGTCATAATGGAAGAGAGGACAGGGCAAGTTGCTAACCCCTGTGTATTCTCAGCTTTGTTGGTCTGAAAGTGCAGTTAGAATGTCAAAAGTGTGTATGGGTCGTGGTTCCTGTGGTCACATGAAGACAACAGTTATCTTCTCTCTAGATAGCAAATATTTCCATGAGTAATAGAATTAAACGAGATTTGACTTCCCCCCCCCCCACCTCCCAGTCATTTTTTTATTTTAAGCCTGACTGATTTTGATATCTAAAAAAAAAAAACATTTACTCCAGTTAAATCTTTCCTTATGCTTGAATCAAATATAAGGGCTCCCCTCTGTGGATCTACTGGCATCAAGGGGTGGGGTTGAAGGCAACCTTTCTGTGAATGGAGGAGGATCTTCTGTAGAATCACCTATTTTCATAAAGCACTTTGGTATTTCATATCTATATGAATAATTGAAGTGGGATTCCATAAACTTCATTTCCTTTAGGAAGCTATGCTCATAAAAATATATTTTTTTGGTGCTTGTGATGGCAAAGAAAACTTGCAAATGTAAATAGCAGGGAATGGATGCATACGTTAATGTCTTAACCAGTGGAAGGGCTGCAGAAGGAGCTGAAGCAGTCATTTTGGGAAGCAGTGCTGGCTGGTACAAACCAGGGCTGTCTAAAGGAAGGAGCTTTGCTTCTACTGTGCCCCTGAATTAGTGTGTATTATAATAATTTAAAGTGTTGAAGGTCATCTTTTTTACTTTGTTATGGGAGTACAGATTTTGAAGCCTGTTTTTCAGGGGTAGGCCACCAGCATTTCAGAAAGTGTCTTGTATGGTGAAAAGGTAAATTCAGTCTTGCTGCTGAACTTAGACTTGGTCTGCCCCCTTCTGCTAGCAGGGGTTAGGGCTTCTCGTTAGTGCTCATGAAGACTTGAGCGCCCTTTACTGTTGTGTCTGCTTTGCTGAACCTTGTTTACAAACTTCAGTTGCAGCATGAAGGTGCTCTTGAGGTCTGCCTTAAGTTTTGAATTACTTAAATCTATCTTGGATTATGTTCATACTATACATTAAAAGCACAAGGACTAGTGGAATGTCCCTGGCTTACTGCAGTGTTCAAAGGGGTTTGGGACTTGTACAATTTCCAGGACTGGGAATAAAGGGTTTTAAAACCTGCAAACTTTGAAATCTTAACCAGTATAAGGAATTTATTTGTCAACACTTATTACAACCTTTCTTAATACTTTCCTGTAATCCATGTAATTTCAGGTGTAGGCACTGTTGGATATAACTGAGGATACAAGAGTTTGTAATTTTGTCAACAGTAAGAATTGTTTGATCCAACTCCAGCAAAAATGTTATGTGACATAATACCTCTGAAATTACTTGAGGACTTAAGAAATTACACTGTAGCATGAGGTTTGCTCTACTGAGTAAAGAAACTGCTAATTAATGTGTGGAGCTTTATCTTTTCTTTATTTTTTCCTTTTTTCTGTCTTCTTCCCTAGGAATGTTTCGGAAAACTGAAGATTTGACTCCATCACAGAGGTGCTTGGCTGTAAGGTAGGCATTCAGACATTTCTGAGAGTCCAGTTTTGGGGGTGAGGAGAAGCTGGTGTTTTGTGTGCTTTATTAATGCTCTGTAGAATTGCTAGAGGTCATGTTCAAGATAGAGAGTTTACAAACTCATGCAAAACAGATCCTTTTTGTATTTGTAGCTTAATTCATACATCTGTTCTGGAAAATATCACTAGTAGGTTTTATACTTATTTAAGAAAAGCATTCTGAGTTCTTTGCAGTCCATGCAAATTCATGCCACATCAGACAGGAAAACAGTTAACATTTAGGACACAAATAAAGTAGCTGGTGAAGGAACATGCTTGTATAATTCTATTTTTCAGTATTTAACTTACCTTTTCTCCGTTCTTTATTCAGGAGACTTGAAAATATATGTTGTCCTGGGCAAAACAATCTTGACTTGAGGCATTTTCCTTAATTGAAGTTATTACCAGTTAACACAAACTTTTGTTTACTGATTCAGTTATTCAGGGAAAAAAAGAAAACATAAACAGTTGAACAAATACTTAGGGGAACACCCTTCCTTCTCCTTCCCCAGGCACAGCTTCAGTCAAACACCTCTACTGGGCAAGGAGAGAGTCACCAGAGTTCAGGAGATCTATCTGAAAATGCTCAGTACGGATTGGAAAGAAGTACTATGTGTAGGATGTTTTAAGCTGTGATTGCAAAAGACACACAAACTGCTTTTCTACATGTGGCTTTTACTGCAGTTAGAGTAAGCAATAACGTGGAGTATGATTTTTACCTACTGTGGAAATTCTGTAGAACTACTCATTCCTTCTCACAGGTTGCTTGTCTTTGAATTACAGACGTATGCCAAGTCTACTGGAGTATTTAAGTTACAACTGTAATTTCATGGGTATCCTGGCAGGCCCGTTATGCTCTTACAAAGACTATATTACTTTCATTGAAGGCAGATCATATCAACTGCAACAATCTGAAGCAAATGGGAAGGAAGATACAAAGTATGAACAAACGGATCCTTCTCCAAATGTAAGATGTATGACTCTTGCCGTGCAGATGCTTCCATAATCATTGCATGAAGAGCTTGGTTTGCACTGTTCATTTACAGGCATAACTTCTGAGCTGTATCTGGAATTCGTTCATCAACAGTATAGTTCCCTGTTCAAAAAGTGAAATACTTACTTTTCTAAGGCAGGTTTTCTCTATAGTTTCCAGTCTGAATCTTGTGGATAAAAGCACATTAAATTGGAGCTTCCTAACAAGCTTATATAGTAAAAAGCTGTCTTTACATTAAAACAGTTCTTGCATGTTTCCTTCAAAGCATATACTGTGCATAAAAAAAGTCCTGGTAAGGATGAAGTGCACATTTTGCCATTTGAAAGCTGATGAGACTTAAAAGTTCCAGCAAGGTTTCATGAATGTTCTCAAATTCTACCATTTTTAATGTCTTTTTGCAGCAAGTAGAAAATTTTCATATGTAACAAGTTGAAAAACACTCACAGAAAAAGAAACAAAACCAAAACTCACACATTTTTCTTGCTTTTATTCAAGTAGGGAGGTATTAAAGATGGATTTTGATCTGAAGGTATAGTAAAAGATGTACTAGCCGTAATGCTATGGCTAGTATTCCATACTGCATATTCCTTTTTTCTCTTTGTTCAGTTATTGGAAAAGAGACCAAATACATACAGAAGAAAGTCCAGTTGATCATACCTTACATACAAGAGGTATGGTATGGCCTGCATTAAGGTCAAAAGCTCCCAAAGGCTTGTTACTTTTTAAATTTAATCCAAGTTCAGTGCTCAGGGTATGGAATATTATCTTTTCAGTCTTTTCATATTCTCTTAAATAGAAGTGTATCAGACTTTTAAATTTGTGTTGCCTAAGATAATTACTACCACACATAAAAAGCAGAAGCATCATGGAGTCGACTGGAACACTTCAGATAAATGCCTTTTGCCAATTCCAGTGCCAGTTACCTATTTTCTGCTTATCTTGTGGACCACTAGCTGTTACTGGAGCAGATGAAGACATTCCCACATGTAGCTGCTTGTCTTATCCTACCAGCTAGAGGTTACCATCCCCAAAGCTGGGCTAACAGGGAGTGCTTCCCAATCGGTTGTATAATCTCCAACCACTTCCATCCTTTGAATATGAATGAGAACCCTGCACCTTCTGTTCTACTCATCTTGTGTAATTGTAGTAACTTGCACCACAGGAATGTAAACTAGGAGGATGATAACACTTTAAACTGCTCCACATGTTGATAAAGCACCTAAGCTCACAGCAGTGTGTTGTAGAACAAGTAGGAAGGGCAAAAGACACAGGAGAATTCCTTGCACCTCGTAGTCTGTAGTCTGCATTGATGTGTTTGTTGTATTGGCAAAGTTACAGACCATTCTTTTGTTTTTAAACATTGTTTTGGCTCAGTAAAGGCATAGAATCATAGAATGTTGTGAGTTGGAAGGGATGCACTAGCATCATCAAGTCCAACTCTTGCCCTAGCACAGGACAAACACAAGATTCAGACCATTTGTCGAGGGCCTTGTCCAAATGCTTTTTCAACATTGTCAGACCTGGTGCCATGACCACCTCCCTGGGGAGCCTGTTCCAGTGCTCCACCACCCTCTGGGTGAAGAACCTTTTCCTAAAGTCCAACCTAAACTTGCTCTAGCTCATCTTCCTCCATCACAGCTTATGTACTAAAATCCTATTTCTGCAGAAAAATATTATGTAGTAAAATTATTGCAAATAAATGGAACTAACCAAATCTGCCAGTATCAGTACTTCTGGACATGCATCTACTGATTGCCTGGTAGGACTTACTAGCTTTTTACTACATAATCTTGCTAGTAATCTGAACAAAGTCGATAGAAGTAAATGTAAACCTATGATGGATTCTTGTTTCAGGTAAGCAGTTTTCCTTGAAATGAATTGCTCATAAGATGCTTGAAACTTTTTGCAATATATGCTGCATTAGCTTTTGACATAAAAATAAAGAGAAGCTGTCTATGCTGTTGATATCTCATCTCCCAACTGGTGTTAGAGAAATCTGGCTGCATTTTATAACACCAGTGAGTATGGTGTGCTTTTGGAGAAACATGGATGATATAATTTTACTGCATTTGCTGCATCAATTAAAATATTCATTGTCTTGTTCTAGAACATTAACTTCATAATAATACTTTAATTTTGTTCTTTGATTCTCATGTTACTATTTCAAGAAGAATAAATTGTTAGGTAACTCAAAAAAATGAAATGTAATGGGGATCAGCAAATGTTAATATAGTGAATGAAAAAAGAAAAAATCCTTCAGCTGAGTTACAGTAAGTTTCATTTCTTGTTAAATATAATTACATAACCAAAGTAGTTAATGCCAGCCTCTTCCTCTGTACTATGTATTGACTGCATGATGTTAACTTGGTTTAGTATTTTTGCTGTGTTCATTGCATGTTAAATGAATCAAGTCAACATATTAAAACTTATTTCTTATATCCCTCCTATTGTGCCTTTTTGCAAGCTATCAATTGTTGGTGCTCAAAGTGGTGTCAACTCTCAGAATTAATATCTGTCTTTGTAAGTTTCTTTTTATTATGGCTACCCTTAAAATACAAGATTCCTGTCAGCAGATATCTGCTTTCTTGCTTATTATGCAGGTTTTAAAGTTCTTGCTTAATTACCTATAATTTTTACCTGAGGTGCTAACCTCCACAAAATAATATGCTTTAATATAGTTCAATATTATATTGAGCTCCTTATTGATTTTTTTATCAGCCAGGAACAAGTTCATTCAAATAAAAGTTTTATTTGCTCTTTCTACTTTTTTTGTATATATTTTCATATATTATACAGGTTTATACAGTAATATATTTATAAAATTCCTGAGTTCAGTGAGTGTTTTATCTTTATAGCTTCAGTTAGAAAGCTGTTCCTGAACTCCTTTCTCTGATTAGGTATCTAGCTTGCAACCTAATTATATTCCCATCTAGTTTATGCATGCTTGCTTTTGTCCTGGCACTGTCTTTTAGCTTAAGTACCTATTTCCCTTCCCAGTACTGACCATATTTTATATTTTTATCCAGGTATGCCCAGCTTTTGTTCATCAAAATTAAATCAGCCAGGCTTTTCTACCTTTTTATTGTAAAATAAATTGTATATTCTACTTTATATGAGGTCAACGTTATCCTGCAGTTTATGATCTTTTAATTCCTTAACAGAACAGTTATTTTGATGTGTTCAAAACTTTAAAGAGTAAATAAAATTCAAACTTTTAAATTAGTTACTTCATCCTTGTAAAAACTGACCAAACCTGCTGTGTATGTGCAATCCAGTGATTACCCATTTATGCCTCAGTAAAGAAGCTTATATCAATAACCTAGTTAATTAATCAATAGGAAGTTAATTAGTGTTTTACCAAATGCATTTCTATAGGTAATTGAACTATAGATTATTTTGGTGTCAGGTGAGGACTTTTCTATGTAAATGTGTTCAGTACTTGAGTGCTATAAACAAGCCTCAGGCTGTAGGTTAATAGTCTGTTTAGGCCAACCAAAGTATAAACTCTTGCTGGATATGGTAGGTCCTGGCTGTGGCTTCTGGGTCCTTTGCTATCCTAGCAGTGCTAACATGTATTGCACTGTGTTGTGATCAGATTCAGATCATTTGATCCAGCCTAAAACTAACTTGTTATAAAAAACCCCAAACAAACCCAACTCCAAACAATACAACCCACCCCCCCACCTCCAAAAAAAACCCAACCAAACCCAAAAAAACAAAAAGTCTAGTTTTTCACCTGATTTGTTTCTCTAATCTGTCTCATTAGAAAGGCAAAAGAGCAAAAACTTGCAGCCAAGGTGAGGAGACAGGACAGGACTGCTTCTTTGCATTGCAGCCTGTGTTTGGATTGTCCTTCAGAAACTCTGCTTAAACCAGTCCTGAAACTGCAACTCCCAGTCTTTGTAGAGGCAGGAGATTATCTCCATCACTGTTTGCTGAAGACGCTAGTATCGCTCATACTGATCCCTGTGAGTGGTATCAGCATGCTTGATTGGGTTTCTGGGTTTTAGAATTATTGAATGAAGTAGTATAATTAAAAAAAAAAAAGTCATGCTGTTTCTTGGTGTAGTTATGCTTGGCCTACACCTACATGTTGCTGCTAAAAAAGTAGTAGAAATACATCATTTAAATACTTAATAAATAAATAAATATTTTTTCTACAACTGCAAACTGAAAACTGCAGAGTTTATTTTTTAAAAGTACAATTTATGGCAGAGCCCTATATGAGTCCTTAATTTTTTTCTTAAGATACATTTTGTTGAAACTCTGATGCTTTTCCTTAGAAGGTCTTTCACCTTCACAATTTATTTAAAAACTTTCAAAGAGGTACTAAGTATATTTCGTGTTGAACATGCAGATTAGTGATTTCTATTTACCAAAAAAAAAGTGGTAAATAGTGGCAGTGGCAAAAAGCAGTCCTTTAAACAGAGATAACATTACTTATAAATTGCCAAAACATATTTTGAGACTTAGTAGAGATCTTCAGATGGAAAACACCTATTTTATATGTTTATGCTTATATTTTAAGTCACATGTTAATATTGCCATCCTATAAATACTCTTTCTCATGCTAAATTGAACATGACTTTTAATTATGGCTTAGACTGTGAAGTTAAATCCTGTCAGCTGCCTTCAGAACTATAGAATGATGCCTTTAGGCATTTACAAATATCTAACTTTTCAGTGTGTCAGATATTGCATACCAAAATTAAAGATTCATTAGTGTTAATAATAACTGATTTTTATGAACATTCATTTCTATTTAAATTCCTAAAGAAGTTAAGCCAACTGAACTTTCCCTCTGCTCTGGCAAAGAAAGAGATGGATTAATAGTTGCTAGAAAAACAAAGGAACGTTTTTAGAAAGTTAATTCCCTTTACTTTGAACTCTTGTAACAGAGTAAAATATTAAAATGAAATTTATTAGAAAGCGTGTAGAAACAAGTAATTAAACACTAGCTTTAGCTGTTAATAGGTAGTTGACTCCTGAATTATCCAGCTGGTTTGCTTGATTAGCTGGGTTTTCTGATCCTCTCTGAAATACCTTCTGAGACAAGCCACAAGAAATATATGTGATATCCAACGTTATACTCACCTTACAGCTTTTCTAAGTCTTTTTTTTTTGATCAGGTTGTACCACTGCTTACATACGTGTGACTGGGTGAATCTTTGTGTGTCCTGCAGAAGTCTGTGTTTTCAGTTGGGCACTTAATGCTCCATTCTGTATCATGGAACAGAATTACTTTTTCTTTTGGAACTAGATATGTGAAGCTGCACTCTAATTGAAGCAGGATGTTGTCTTTAAAAGTTTGGACAGGTATACTGGAAGCAGGATGGACAGAAAAAGGATTCTGGTTATCTTTTTGTTTTGATGCTTCAAAGAAAAGATAGGTAGATTGATTGCTTTCTTGACAAGTTTAACACCTGTAAAATTTTAATGTAAATTAAAACTCTACTGTTTAAATCTAAATATTGAGATTACTTACAATCAAAACTTGAAAATGACATTTAAATGAACTAGCTCTCCAACTTCTCTTTTGTAGGTGCTTGGCTAGTGTGTTACTTTAGGAACTTGCACAGAACATGGTATCTGCCCTTGGGAAATGGATCAGACTAGCAGATTAAAGCAGTCAGTGTTATGCGTTACTGCTCAGTGTGTTTTATAATAGAACCTTAGAAATGTTTTCCTAAAAATACATACTCTTTAGCGTGGTGGTTCTAGCAAAACTGAGTTTTGAGAAAATCTGAGTCCAAGTGCCACCTCAACAACATATTTTTACGTGCCTGTGAGGATATTATTTGACCCCTTATAGCTTGGTCACTCTAGTTGGGAAAACAGATCTATACAGAACTGATGTATTTTGGCTGAAAATTCATAAATTATTTCAGTATTTTAGTTGGTTCAGAATTTAGATATTGTAATAATCTAACAGAGATGATTGATATATCAATTGCTGGGCAGCAATTAAAAACGTACATTATACCAAAGATTAGCAAAAATGAACTGAAGATTTGCCATTGTTTTTGGAATCTCTGCCATAATTGTACTCGTCCTAGATAATATGCTTTATGTTATGATGTCTTAACAACTTACTCGCTTCAGTAATTTGACAATGAAATAAGAAAAAAACTGGAGTTGCAAAAGTTTTTCCTGTTATTGAAAGGGTTTTTAGAGGCTCACTGTAGTCGGATTGGATTTGCTGTGTTTGTCCGAAGAAGTGGTACTCACAACTTAATCAAGATATAATATTCCTTGAGCCTCTGTAAAATGTTATCAACAATTTTAAAATACGTAGTGTATATTACTGAAAAATTGACATATATATACATCTGTTTAGGGAAGGAAGTTTATAACTTGCCTTTGTTTCCAGAAGATTAACAAAAATGAATCTTACAAAGTCTCTCATCTTAAACTTTTCAGATAGCCGTGGCACAGAAACTCTTAATCTGTGGACTGTCCTTACTCTTCCACATGACTATTACAAAAACTTTGCCTGTGGAATACAACATTGATGATAACTTCCGAGCTACAGCATCGTGGCCTGTAAGGTTTTTCTACCTATACGTGTCTCTTATGGCTGCCAGGCCTAAGTATTATTTTGCATGGACTTTAGGTAAGTATTTATATTAAAAAAAAAAAAAAATACAAGGAAGTATAGGTGTTGAGTTTCATTTGAGATGCTGCACACTAAGCATGTATGAAAATGTGACAGTGCCCTCTTGAGGCCTTAAGAAAGCATTATTACATTTAAGAATTATGAGATATTGTTGAACAAAACTTATGATAAATCTAAGCACAGTGTTGTGACAGTGTTGCAAATGAGATCCTGGCCTCCTGAACAAATCTGAGTGAAACATAAGGTTTTTTGGAGAGTGATAATTTTTTAATGAGCAATGACTTTTTTGGGTTTTAAAAATTGTAGTAAATCCAGTCTAATGTACAATCCCTTTTTTTTTTTGATACCTTGATTTTAGCATGTCTGAAAAGTTATTCTAAACCTCTTTTTGTGCTTAGTTATCAGTAATTTGCTTGATGTTATTCAAGCATGAAGGAAAAATGAATATATTGCAATTAAGATATTTCATAGTGTTGTTAATAGTAGATAGCATTTGCAGTAGTATTTTCACAATTTGATTGGTGACACTTCAGTTTTAGTCTTTATTTACTAAGAGTTCTAATGACTGATGGGATAACACCCGTAGTCACTGATTTAAGACACTGAATAGATGATACAGTTTAAAGGATGTTTTGCACTTCACGTTATTTGAAAAAAACAACACATACAACAGCAAAGTGCTGTATTTATGTAAGCTGACATCTTGGAAATGGCTCACAAAACAGATTTCATCAGCTTCCTCCTCCTCTCCAGTTTTACATATTTGTTTCGTAATTCTTTTGAGAGAGAATCAGTGGGAAACAATGCAATAAAGAAAGCTTTAGTGCAGCAGAGCAGTGTGACTCATTTACAGCTGCTGGTTCCATTCCTGGTCTGTGAATGAAGTGCTTTCAGCTTCTCTGGATATAGTAATTCTGGGACTTGTTGTGGAATGAAATAATTTCAAGTATTGTGCTCTTATGCACCAATATGATTGTCTGTAAAGAGTAAAAGTTATCTGGAAAATTAATAATCTTTGTTTTTTTCCCTGTAATACTTCAGATAGATTTCTCCCTTATGTGCATTCCTTTGGTAAAATACTGAAGACAATAAACTATATCATCCCTGTACTTCTAGTTTGCTAAATTATTTTTTTTATCTTCTTCCACTTTACCTCATCTAAACTTCTAACAGTATGAATAGAATGTGAGAGGGCCTTAACAGTTTTACTGGATGCTATGCTTTTGAGTTGTATGTTACTATTGTTTGTACTTCAGAAAAAGAAATCTGTTAAAAAAAATTAATTACTTAAAATGCATACTTACTAAAATTCTAGTTAATGAGTACTTACTCTAGCTTTAGTCTTTGTACTCTAGCTAGTGTGGAGTTTGTCTTCAACTGTTTCTAATTGAGCATAAAATCATTGTCTAATGTTTGAAGTTGAAATCAGTGATATCAGATGTATAGCAGCAAATCTAGTTGCTTTCAGAGATGTTTTTTAAAATTGTTTTTATGAGGAAATAAAAATATTATAAATTATCCTATATTAAATCAAATGTCACAAACCCCTTTTCTAGACTGGTAGATAACTGGAGAAACTGAACTTCAGGAAAGGAACTGTTTGAGTCAATTGTTTCTTTTACTTCCCAAATACACTGGATTAATATCTTGAAAAAGTTGTTGAGAAGAAAGGAAAATGATAAATATATTAATTTCTCTTACATATCACTTTTGTTTAAAGTAAATTGGTTTTAATATGGTAATACAAACTGAGCAATTTCTCTTGCCTTGCTAGCTGTAAGTTAAAAGGTGACAATCTAATTACAGTGCTTTAGATGAATTCTGAGCTACCAGAGAGGGCTCATGCCCTGTAACTAGAGGGCTAGATCTATACTGCTTCTGCAGAGCCTTTTGCCTGCCTCACTTCCAATTCCTCAGGACACCTCTGAACTGGAAGGGAAACTGGCATTCTTCTTCCCATGATCACTTTTTTATCCACATAAGTGGATACGCAGTTGGGTTCATGCCTCGTGGATGTGTGTCCGTGTCTGGGGACATGCAATCAAGCATTCTTTTGCTTTTGTACAAGTTTTTAAATTGAAAGCCAGTGCGTTGCTTGGATTATTTTCTGTTTGTTCAAATGTCTAATATGGTTGTCCTTAGTATTTTTTTTTTTTTTTAAATAGCCTTTAAAATATGATAAATATTTTGAACAAACTACATGTTGTGTGATGCACAATTTGTAATGCAGGCAGTTTATAATTCACTTGTTTCTTTTTGTTTCATTGCAGCAGATGCAATTAACAATGCAGCAGGGTTTGGTTTTAGAGGCTATGATAAAAATGGAGTTACACATTGGGATCTAATATCAAATCTGAGAATCCAGCAAATAGAGGTTTGTTCATGACTCTTTCAAATAAAATACATACCCATGTACGTAGTTGCTTGTAATCTCTGTAACTTTTCCTAAGCATTTCGTTCCTCAAGACAGTGAATATGTTCGAAGTCAGAAATGACGTGTTCACACCCTTAGGAAAAGATGGAAAATAGAGTCTGTTTTGAATATGTTCTACTTGTCAGTTGACTTCTAAATTATTTTGTGGCTATAAGTAGTTGAGTACATACCTTATTCAACTCATCACAAAGTAGGGGTGTTTTTTATAATTTATATGTCAGAATTTTGAAATATTTTGTAACATTTTACAAGTATGGAAATAATTCCTTTGGTTTTACTTTCCAGTTTTCCACAAGTTTCAAGATGTTTCTTTTTACTTTACAGTTTTCCACAAGCTTCAAGATGTTTCTTGATAACTGGAATATCCAAACAGCTCTTTGGCTTAAAAGGTATTTATTTCTTAAAGGAAAACTTTTCTCCAATTAAGTTTCTTAGATAAATATGTCTTTGAAGATAATTTAACATTTAAAGCTAAACCCAACAAAACAATATGGTTGTTTAGTGACTGCACAGGACATTATTCTTGTAATACTTAAATTAAAGCCCCTGATTTAGCACTTCTCTTTTAGTGTAAACTATCAAGTAATGATAGAAACTGTTTTTCTTCACTGGTCTTAGGGAACCTGAAAGCATTAAGCTGTGAAGGTGTCTCTTTTTTTCCCCTCTTAGCATTCAAAGTGGTGCATGTTGCTGACAGGCGAAATGCACGTCTTTGGCTGGGAGCCTGTGGAAACTCTGCTTTTTATTTATTTATTTATTTATTTTTTACCCACACACTGATACAGGACCTTCCATACATTCTGTGAGACAACTTTCTGCACTCCTTCTGTGAAGAGTATGTGGCAAATACCAAACCCTATGATGTGCTAGCAAAAAAAATTGAGTATCCCTCAGATGCCCTTTTTTCCTTGTCTGAGAAACAGGTGTAATGCCCAGTGAGCTAAATCGCTCTGCTTTTACTACTTCTTTATGGTAACTAGAAAGTAAAAAATTGTTTTTGAGTAGTACACAAATTTTTTTTCCCTTCTACTAGTCTCAGTGTAGATGATATTTAATGAATAGATGAGAGTTTAACCGAGACTCCCATCTTGGGATCATTCAGAGGACTTTATCTCATATTCTAGGATGGCTGGCAACAGGATTTTGCTCCCATCAATTTTTTTTATAGTGTATTCTCTTTCTTCTGTAATTTGTTCCCTAAATATTTTTCTGACCCAATTAAAAACAGAAATTGAAACTTATGTGATTATTCTAGTTGGCTCAATAGGCAATAGAATGTCCTGTGGCTAGGACAGTCACTAAGGAAAAATTGCATGCTTGTAGGTATTGAAATGTGTCATTTAAAAAAGCAAATAAGCTATTTTTTAATTTAGTTAAAAAACAGTATTAGTATTAAAACTTAAAAGAGAAGGTTGTGTACCAACAAAATTTCAAAGCTCCTAAATTGAATGATGTTTAATTAAAACTCCCTTTTAGTGGAGACAAGTACCATTTCTGTTAGGAATTGAAAGGGAAAAAATGGTTCAGGGTGAATTGTTCAGGGTGACATTAAAAGATTTGAAGAAAACTTAAAGCATGTGTTTTAATAAATATTTTAAGAACAATTAAGTTCAATTAAGAACAATTAATTGCTCTTAACTTTTTAAGAACAATTGTAGAAGAATCTTTGAGGATAGTCTAAGTACATATTGATTTTGCCACAGTGAAAGGGAGAACGGTAAATGTTTCCTTAATGATTTGTTGCCAATATGAAGTTGTTTTAATGATTATATTTGAGGCATAAATATTGGTCCAGAGTACATATTATATTATCAATAATTAGGTTAGTTGCAATGTTTGAACAGAGGACAAGCTCATGAATTACTTTAAACGTTCACTTTTAATACCTCACCTGTTTACCATTTATACAAGTATCAAAAATCTTGGGCATTTATCTTGCATGAAATACAAAAATATCAGACGTCAGCATTCATTCTGTTCTTTTCTTATGCTCTTGAAAGAGGAACCAAACTTAAACCTTGATTGTGTGTGAAAACAAACCCTTTGAAAAAAGTTAACTGTCTATAGATCTTAAAGAAGTTTAATAAACATTTAGTGTAGATCACAAAATTCAGCAGCTCAAAGGTAATATTGTTAAAAGCATGCTAGTTAAAATAGATACTTTAATAGCAGCATATATCAATAATATATATCATGATAATGTTTCCTGACTGGAGAAGCTGTTATGTTCCCCCTCAGCCTGTTGATTGTTTTTTCCAAAGAAAACATCTAATTCCTTTTGTCTTTGGTCATGTTTGCAAAACCTCTGTGGTTCTTTTTGCTGTCTTCTGGCTTCTTTCCAACCTTCCTGTCATCTTACAGTAGATGTAGTGCTTCTGCTAAGACCTCCAAGGTCTTTCCCTGGCTTGTTACGAGCACAGTTGAATGCTTTGAGTGGATTAGTTACCCTTCTTTTCTTTAGATAATTCTTGCAAATGCATCACAGTATTACATGTCTTTTTTTTTTTTAGCAATCTAGTGTTGATTCATGCTCAGCTGATACTCAGTGTTTCATAGTGTTGATTCATATTCATGCTCAGCTACACTTCTTCAGTAATGTTAAATGGTCAGGTACTGTTTTGTATCTTCCACTTTTCTTCTTAGATATTCTAGACTCTGGACTTCATCTTGTTGATTTCAGAACATCATTCAAGTCTCTCAAGATAATTTTGTATTCTAGTGCTCTTATCTGTTAAGAAAACAATGCCAGTCTCCTCCAGTCTCCCCACCCCCTCCACATCCACAGCCCCCAAAAAAGAAGGAAAGGCAAGGTGGAAAAACACACTTCTCGGTCTATTACCCAAGCTAATAATGAAAGTACAGAACCAGACCAAGGGGACTGCCTTGCTGAACACTTGATGCATCTTCCCACTTCTAGAGCAAATCACAGATAACCTGAACCACCCATATTTGAATAGATTTTCTCAGCCTGTTGTGATCACCATATTTCCTTGGTTTTCTTTTTTGGATTGTCAAATGAAGCATTTCAACATGATTTATTATTGACAGTCCATGGAGGAGTTTTTAAAGCTTACCTTTAACTCTTTGAATTTGAAACCTGGTGATTTTTTTTTTTCCCCAGTATATATCTTATCTGACTTGCGTTGATATAGCTGAAATTTGATTAGTTAATTTAGGTAGTTTTGTTAGCTCCTGAATGCTTTGCAAGGGAAAATCTGCTTAGTTAAAGTAGTTCAAAGCAAATAAAGATTGAAGCCATTTATCAATTTATTAATCACATGTCAGTGATATACATTCAGAATTAATATCAGTGCTAGAACAGATAACGTTTTGTAAGTGCTTAGTGTTGTGGCTTAATAAACAAATTTCTAAATGCTCTTCTGTAACTATGCCAAAGAGTTTAAAAAAAAAAATCACACACACACACACACACACACACACACTGCTGCATGTAAACCACACCTCCGCTCC
Organism: Antrostomus carolinensis; assembly: GCF_000700745.2. Lineage (NCBI taxonomy): Eukaryota > Metazoa > Chordata > Aves > Caprimulgiformes > Caprimulgidae > Antrostomus > Antrostomus carolinensis. The sequence continues at coordinate 16,879 of NW_010325135.1, read as the reverse complement.
CACGGGCATGTCGGTTACAAACCCAGACCTCCTTCTGGAAGCGTGGGCCCCCTGCTTGTGTGCACTGCTGTGGGAGATGCTCCAGCTCTATGTGAACCTGCTGATTCACATGCCAGTCAGAAAAGCATGCCATGAGTTCATGTGCCTGCAGCTGATAGGGATGAGATATTGCTCCCTGTGTATTTACACTGCACTGACTGTCCCCTAGCTGGATGCAGGCTACTTGGTGTCTACCAGGAAAGAAGCTCTGTCTCGGCTGAGATAGAGGTCCTGATGCTGGTGGGGCAACTTCTGGCAGTGTCAGAGCAGGTTTTGATGACTAGTATTTTGCTCCAAGGTGTCTCCATGACTTATTAGAAATTTTCCTAGTGTTTTTCTACGTTCTAGCCTGACATCTTTGTTTCAAAAGTCTCTTTGAAATTCCCTGGTTACTGTTCAGTCTGGCCAGTGCTGATTTCCTCTTTAAGATGATCTATTGTGAGCAAATGTCCTCAGACAGTTTTGTGCATTATGCATGCGTGCACCTGTGCCCTACTTAGGCCCATGTTCTCATCTCAATGAGCATTGTTAGCGAAGCCCTCTGGCAAGGGGAGGGGACTCTGCTAGAACTGCACAGTGAAGACTTGTAAAATAAAACTTACCACATCCATTTGACTGAGATAAACTAAATTAGAAAAATACTTTTTTTTTAATCTTTCCCTGTTCAGATTCTGCCTTTTTACCTTCTGCTCTTTAGCACTGACTGTGTCATTTGGTCTCAGCAGTCTTTTCACAGAATCACAGAATCATTAAGGTTGGAAAAGATCTCTTAAGATCATCCAGTCCAACTGTCAACTCATCACCACCAAGCCCCCTAAACCATGTGCCCAAGTGCTACATCTACATGTTTCTTGAACACCTCCATGGATGGTGACTCCACCACTTCCCTGGGCAGCCTGTTCCAATGTCTGACCACTCTTTTGGAGACGAAATTTTTCCTAATATCCAACTTGAACCTCCCCTGGCGCAACTTTAGGCCATTACCTCTCATCCTATCACTGGTTACCTGGGAGAAGAGACCAACCTCCACCTCGCTCCACCCTCCTTTCAGGTAGTTGTAGAGAGCAATAAGTTCTCCCCTGAGCTTCCTCTTCTCCAAACTAAACAATCCCAGTTCCCTCAGCCACTCCTCATAAGACCTGTGCTCTAGACCCTTCACCAGCTTCGTTGCCCTTCTCTGGACACACTCCAGCACCTCCATGTCTTTCTTGTAGTGAGGGGCCCAAAACTGAACACAGTACTGGAGGTTCAGCCTCACCAGTTCCAAGTACAGAGGGACAATCACCTCCCTAGCCCTGCTGACCACACTATTTCTCATATAAGCCAGGATGCCATTGGCCTTCTTGGCCACCTGGGCACACTGCTGGCTCATGTTCAGCTGGCTGTTGACCAGTACCTCCAGGTCCTTTTCTGCTGTGCAGCTTTCCAGCCACTCCTCCCCAAGCCATAGTATTGCATGGGGTTGTTGTGACCAAAGTGCAGGACCTGGCACTTGATCTTGTTGAACATCATACAGTTGGCCTCAGCTCATTGATCCAGCCTGTCCAGATCCCTCTGTAGAGCTTTCCTACCCTCGGGCAGATCAACACTCCTGCCCAGCTTGGTGTCATCTTCGAACTTACTGACGCTGCACTCAATCCCCTTGTCCAGATCCTCAATAAAGGTATTAAACAGGACCAGCCCCAGTGCCGACCCCTCATGACTGGTCACCCGCTGGATTTAAATCCATTTGCCATAATCTCTGAGCCCAGACATCCAGCCAGTTTTTAACCCAGTAAAGAGTGTACCTGTCCAAGCCATGTGCTGCTGGCTTCTCCAGGAGAATGCTGTGGGAGACTATATATGGAAGTTGTAGTAAAGTAGTTACATCAGTAGTGAATGTTTCGGCCCTCTGTGTCGTTGGCTTGTCTTCCTCTTTGAATAATAGACGTACGTCCTGTTCTCTCTCTCTGTTACTTGCTATGTGTTTATAAAACCTTTTCACATGTTGGTGTCTATGGCTTTTTTCTTTTTTTCCAGCTAAAATGCATTTTTGTACGTTAGCCTTAGAGTTGTGTTCATGCATGCCCGTGCTGTTTATTTTTGCTTTGTGTTAGTGTAGATCTGTTTCCATTTTTCCTATTGCTTTTTGGTTTTCAGATCATTAAAGACATTAAAGAACTCTTGATGAAGCCATATCAGGACCTTACCATGTTTCCTATCATTCTTCCACATCATGATGGTTTGTCATTGTGTCATTTAATGTTGTCTTCTAGAAACTGCTTTTCTTGGATTGCTATTTCCCTTTTTCCTTCTAGAATTCCTTACTGTAGGACCTTGCCTAATAATTTGGAGTCACATTTTTTAATTAGCAGAGTTCAACATTCTCCTTCTTTGATATTCTCACATCCCTAGAGTCATTAATTATAATTCCATCATCATGCTCACTTAATTGCCATACACAAACACATTTTCAACTGCAATCTCTCTATTACTCAAAATTGAAGGCAGTTGTTACTTTTTCCCTTCTATAAGCTGCTTTAATTTTATGAAAAATATATATCTGACTCATTGCAAGAGTTGGCAGCATAGTCTGTGCCTTCCAGTGTAGCTTTTCAAACACATTTTTAGATGGCTCAAGATCTCTTATTAACACCAACACCTGTGTTTGGACACTTCACTATAAATAAGTACCGTATGTGATGGCACTGAGCATAGGTTAGCACTGAGGGGTTACATCAGGAGCTGTGAACAGCTTTAAGTATTTTCTGTCCATCATAATATAGTGGCAACATTATTAAATAATAGTAAACTGCAGTTGCATTGCAAGTGATGTGTTGGAGATGAAACTGATGAAAGTGTGCTAACTGGGAAGATTGTTGATGATCTGTGTCTCATGTTATTTATCTTGAATTGTCTTTGACTTGCTAGAGTGTGCTATGAGCGAGCCACCTTCAGCCCAACGATCCAAACCTTCATCCTCTCTGCCATTTGGCATGGGGTTTACCCAGGCTATTATTTAACATTTTTAACAGGAGTTCTAATGACGCTAGCAGCACGAGCTGTAAGTATCAACCAAGTATCTTCTTAAATAACATGTAGTTCTGTAAAAGAAAATTGATCGTGTTCTGTAGTCCAAAGATGCGATTTATAGCTGACACAGAAACAGTCTGATAGTTTTGTTTACTTTTTTTAGTTATGAGACCAGTGGGAATGATTCTTGACAAGGAAAGGTGGGTCAGTAGAAACAAGCAAGGCTGTACACAGCCTGTAACATCTTTGTAGCATATCTTTTGTGGCAGCCTTTCCTCTGTATTAACTGATCATGTGTTATTATGCTGTGCTAAACAACGTGATATTATCTAAGATAATTTTGAAAAAACTTTATCACTGTTTATCAGCAACTTATAATTTAGGGAGTCAGTATTTATCAAGTCTGTCCCCCTCTCTAATTTCTGTCCAGTACTATTTTAAGGGTGGTAACTAAAGAATGCTTCCCCTCAACCAACAGATAAACATCTCTATTTCTGTTCAAAATTGGCCAGCCAGCAGTGCAGTCCCATTAAGCTTTTACAGCTGCTATTCAGAACCACATGGTACCAGCAAATCTGACAAGGAATCTCTCAGTCCTGCTTGAGAAAGCTGAGTAAGAACGGAGGCAGGTTTATCAGTTACTCAAGGGGAAAGAGGAACAAAAAAAATCAGCTGTCGGCTCAGAGCAGAATATCAAACCACTTTTCTGTTGAAAGAACCAGGAGAAAGAGAAATGAAGCAGACTGCTCTTTGTGCTATAATAGCTAGGGGAAGGTGGTACTTCAGATTTAGATGGTTACTAACAGTAATAAAACAGATGTTTCCCCTCTTTCTTCACAAAGATGTGGATATAGTCCTTGTTAGACACAACTGACTCCTTTCTTTACAATAGGTGTAGCTCCCTTCTCCTTTCCAGACTCTATCACAGTGAACTTTTGACATTTATCAGCCAGGGGCTGGTGCAAAAGCCAAGGTTCAGGGACAGTTCACAGGTAAAAGTTGTTGTGTTCTCTCAGTAAGGTGAGTCCGGTACATCGGAGTGCTCACTGCACTTTGTTCTGGGCTTTGCTAGTAAGCTGCTAATAAATAAAAATATTGTTAGTTTCTGTATGAACAATTACTTAATATTAAGTGATAAGATATGTTAGAGGTACTTTAGCATGTGTATTATTTAACTCTACTAGCCTTTATTAAGACTGCAAAATTTGGCAGCTCTGATCCACACTTTCTTCTCCTGTCATGACTAAGCATGTATTCAACTAGTTTTATTCCTTTTAATCATTACACGTTTCATAATCAAGTGTTTGCTAGGGGCAGTTCTAGATACATGTTAAAAGTTGTCCTTCAAGTCCTAAAATACTAAATTTCTCCACAACAAATTCTGTGAAACTTCATCCAGGTTTTACAGAACTCGGGAACAACTGCACGTGACCATAGGAGAAAACTGGGGGGCAGATGGTAGGATGAAACCAATGTGGCTAGAATGACTTGTTTGACTTAATTAAGCAAAGGCTGAGTGGGAATGTGGTACCTACAGGGGAATTTGAGTAAGAACAAGAAGAATGTTAAAAATGTCTTTTAATGTAAAGAATTAAATCAGCACAAGCTAGCCTTCCATATGTTCTTTAGCACCAGGAGTTCTAAAGGAAGTGAACGATGAAGAAGCTAAACTGTCCTTTGGTATGCAGCTTTTCAGAGAGGACTACCTCAGTATGGATGACTGGGAGGTAGCAACTGTGATACCAAGCTACAGAAAGGCTGAACTGAGCCCATCTTGACTTGTCAGCAAATAAGAGTGTGAGCAAGGATGACAGTTCAGTCAAAGGAAGTGAAGGGTGAAGATCTACTGGTGTCTTTTTAATTAATAGACTTAAATAACACTGAGCCCAAACCAGTGTGGGTTTTGGACTTTTTTTTAACCTTTGGTATTCCATTGTTTGAACAGAATTTTATGAACAAAAGAAGACTCAGCATAGAAAATTGAGTCTTTTGGTAATAGTCCCACTTGATATTAGTTGTTATTAAGACCCCATTGGAACTGATATTTTGTATATTCTGATTTATAACCTACTTGTCCTAAAATATATCTTATCAGCAGGTATATGAAAATGACTTACCATATAGCAGCCTTCAACAGAAGCATTCGAGCTTTTGTTTACTCCAACGCTCTGTATTTACAGAACAGCTTGGTAGAATAGAATGCCTGCCTCATTCAGACAAGCAGTCCAAATTCGCATTGGATTTAGGGGAGGATTCATTTACTTAAATTCTGCTTAAATTCATAAATACTTAAATTCCTGTGCTGGATGATACCTAGCCAGCAGGGAATTTGAACTGACTCTTACTGAAGCTGATGGGTATTTTGAGTAGTTCAAAGATACCTGACCAAACTGTAGCATTTAAATTCATCCTATGAATTTTGTGGAAGTGCAATAAACTCTGTATACAGTAAGATAGTCTTCAAAGTTTATTTCTAAGCTAACTTACTGTTATCTGCATTTTCAGATAAGAAACAATATCAGACACTATTTTGTTGAATCTCCTGCTGTTAAACTATGTTATGATATTATAACATGGATGGCAACTCAAGTAGCAATAAGTTACACAGTCGTGCCATTTGTACTGCTCTCTGTGAAACCCTCTTTCACTTTTTACAGGTAAGCACGTTCTACCTATTTCCTTTTTCTTTTGTTTAACTTGGAATAGAAGTATTTTCTGTGGCATAAGATTTCTGAAGCTATTTTAGTGATAATTATAAGACTTGCTTGTTAGCTGAGCAAACTATTTCTGTTCTAGTGCTCGAACATAGTTTCTGTTGTGTATGTGAAACCATAAAGTGATCTCATTTTCCTGTCATAATAGACTTATTTTTCCTGGGGCAGGGAAAAAAAACAACCAAAAACAAAACCAAAGGGTACCTTTGAGATTACTGCATGCCCTTGAACTATTTTATAGCAAGATTAGATAATGACTTCCCAAAAGTAGCTTTTGTGAAAAATAGTTGAAAGCAGACTTCTCTTCACTCTACAGCTCTGATACAGCAGTAAGTACTGTGAGGGAAGACTTAATTTCTGATTTTCCCCTTACTACTTTTCCTAAAAAGGAAATATTAATGTCTTCCTGACTTAAATGTCTTAGGTGCAAAGTACTATATGCAAGTGGGTTTTGACAGTTTATTCCGTAAGTGTCCTGTAAGAATGGTCAGTGTTTTATTGAATTATTATTTTTGTTTGTTTTTTAGCTCCTGCTATTTCTGTCTTCATATTGCCAGTATCCTGGTGTTGTTGGTATTTCCATTGAAAAGAACTCAAAAAGGAAGTAAAAAGCATGAAAGCGTCCAGCCCGTGTGGTCCAGAAAGCTAGAAGAAGAAGAAAATCTTTTGCAAAAGAACAGTTATTCCACAACAAATAATAGTTTCAGTCAGAAACAAGAAATAACCTGCAGATATCAAGCATTAAAACAGTGATTGAGGAAATACTATGATGAATATATTTTGTATGTTTTCAGAAACCCATTTTTAGCACCTTTTAAAGGGGTTTGTATTTGTTTGCAAAGATGTTTAGTAAGAAAAGAATGCATTATCTAGGAAAATCACATACAATAGCAAGACTGGAAACAAAACAAATTAACCCCTCCCATGCCATGTCCCTGTGGGTCACGCCTTATATGAAGATGTTACCATTATTTCAATGGGCACTCAGGACTTGCAACGTATGTCCATAGGGTCATATGTGTGCCCTTTGCTGAATGTACGTTGTGTATCCCAAGGCACTGATGGGGTGGAATAAAATTGTGTCAATCTAGGATTAACAAATGGAAGTTAATTTTTCCAAATGAATAACTTGCCTTAAACCCTCTATTTACTGAAATATTGTTTCTAAGTGGGTATTTTAAAGTTTGATTTTATGTGGAAAGCATATTTCAAATATATTATACCATATGCTATAAAGAAGATAAAAATAGGAAATGCAGAGTCAATAGAAGGCTTTGGAATCTTTAAAAGGGAATTGCAATAAGCATCTCAGTATTTGGAGGGTTTTCTTAAAGTATCTCAAACTATTACAATACATTACGGAACTGTAAACATTACTGATGCCAAATTATAGTTAGGTTTCTTTGATAAAGAGTATAATTACACATAGCCCTTCTGAATGGGAAAAAAAAACAAACAAACAACACACCACCAGAAGATTCACCTTTTCAGGGCTTGATAGCTCTAATCTTTTTTTTTTTTTTTTTTACTTTAAAGTAGCTAAAAACAATAAAAAGAAACCACTGTCAAGTGGGCTTTGTAGCTAGAGAAGGAAAGGCAGCCATAGGACACAGAAGACAATGCGCAAGCACCAGGATTTCAATGAAAGTGTGTTTTTACCCTTAAATACCAGAAATATTTGCTCTAGAATAGAGCTGTTTTACAAAAAATTATTTTTAATACTTAAAGTTGTTTTGGATTTTCAGGCATATGTAAGTTAGTTAATGATGCTTTGAGTATAAAATAGCAAAATCACCTTGAGCTCTAGTGCACAGGTAGTCAAACATGAAATTACAATCACAACCAATTTCTGTGTGCTTGATGATTGGCCCTTTATCCAAAGAAGTATATGAATTTGAGTAAAAGCTTTTTCTTTAAATTAGAATTTTGGTTGCAAAGTATTTGTGGATAACATAATGAAAGAAGGAAATCCTTCTGACTGACTGAATTAGGAAAGTGTGTCAAGGGAACAATGCAGTGATTATATCTATTCCAGACCATTTATTGTGATGATGGTCCCTGCTAGAGTACTACTGTTAAAGGGCTACATTTTAATTGCTTATATTCTGTATTTTCTTATAATTTTTTTAAGTAAACACAAACTGCTTATCCACATGGGTTTTTTTAGCTTTAAAACTGACACACATTACTACTGGAGAAAAATAATGCAGCTTGTTGATTAATAACCTACAAATGAATGAGAAAAAAATCGTCATAATATTTTGAACCTTAAATTTTTCATCAAATATCTGACACTAGTGGGGTGAATATTCTTCATACTGGAAGTGCAATGATGGTCCTCAGCTTTGGGGCTACTACCATACAAAAATAGTTACAGTACTTCTGGCTTACTCTCTAAAGAACCAGATCCTAAGTCAGGTTAGATTTGTTTCCTTGGTGTGATAGTTTTGTGTCTGGCCTCTGACTCCTTACTTAAAACTCCAGGAGGGTAACATACCTTTTCCATATACGTAGGTTAGCACTAATTAACCTACACAGTTAGAAAGGGGGAACTAAATATGAAATGAGAGTGGATGAGTCTGTTTGGATGAGTAAGGATGTTCGTTGTTTCAGTGTCAGCTATATTATCTTTAAAAGAAAATAATTAATTTTCTTTACTTCGATTACCCAGGTAGACCTCTCCTTACATGGGGTTGTGGTTGTCATATGCCTCTTTGAAATGGCACTATGTTTTTTTCTGTTGTTTGTAAGTAAGGGCACACTAGTTTCTTTAAGTTTGATTGTCCTTGTTAGATACAGGATCGGGAAAGACATTTTTCTACCTTCTGTTCTTGAAGGGACATTTACATAAAATAACAAATAGAATTGCACATTTCTGGGTGGGTGAGTAGAGTTAGGGTTGATTATCTCAGCATTTGTTGCTATTGAACTTAAATTTATCTTGTTGGTGCAGTCTACGTATCCACCCAAACAAGCACTTTTGGATGCCAGTACAACATCTAATGTGCCATTTTTCCCATTAGTGTTCTGGTACTCTTGCTTTCTTGTGTTGGCATGCATGCCCATATGTGTGATGGAGGCTTACTAATTCTTCATTATGAAATATGAAAACATTTGTAAGCACTCCCAGAAAATAAGCAGGTTTAGGACAGCGAACACTGGTATTTCAGCATGAGTGAATTCACAGGTACAGTTTTGTTCAGAATTTTTGTATAAGGGGAAGTTAAAACAGCCAAGGAAATATGTACATGCTTTAGTTTGGCACAAGTAGCAAGGTCCAGGTTTCAAACTTGGACATGACTGGTGTCTGTGTGCAATACAATTACTTTTTTCTTCATTATTTGAACCCCTTAAATAATTGCAATGCAAGAACATTATGACAATTAATTAGTTCTGCACAGAACTTATCTTTAAGTGTAGTGTCCTGGAATTTACCCTGTAAATGTCATTGCTGAATATAAAAGTACTCTGAACCAAAATCTGCTCCTCACGAACATGAATTCTCTTGGGGACTATGAAAAGAGGTTTTTTTGTTTTAATGGCAGCACTCTGATTTTAGTCAAACTGAGGTTTTGTTGTTGCTGATTTCCCTCTGCTTTACTAGTTTTCTGCCTTGCTATCACACTGGTTCCTTTTTATCTGTTCAGTCAGAAAGTCAAGAGTAGCCAGCCCCAATGCTTTAGATAACTTTTAGGTTTTACACACATCATCTTATAATACTGAATGTGAAAGGATGGCGGTGATTTACTGTTGCTCTTGCTGAGAAAAATAGTAGAAAGCAACTTTCCTAGAAAAGTTTTGGGCATGAAGGAAACATGGTTTGAAGTATTCTTCCACTTACTAACTAATGTATATCCAAAAGGTAAAAGTGTTCTCTGTATTGCAGATCAGCACACTACGAAAAGTAAATACAGCATATCATTCATAATTTTATGGTGCTTTGCAGGTATTTGCCTATTGTGAACAATTCATTTAGGCATTTAATGAGTTAATGTTAGTAAATGTAGTCATCCTGACAGTAACTATTTGCTTGTTTAACCTTTTTTAACCTGTAGGAGTCTATATTAATGAAAGATATCTATATTACATATTTAAATAATACTTTCAGTGGTGCCTACTACTGTTGTCATCAGGAAGGCTTTGTTAGCTTTACAGTTACAGATATGCCCTTCTGACTCAGTAAGCCTATTCTTCCATGGCCATTCCTTTAAGTTGACATGTAGACAAGATTTCAGTAATAGGTGACATTTTGAAATATATTACCATGTAAAAATATTGGTATGCATTTCAATATGCTCTTGATAACAAATCATACTTCAGTGAGAAGACCTTACAAAGAGATCTTTGTATTTTCCTTGCTCTACAGTGATTTGTGGTATAGGTTTTACCACTATAATGTATTATTTATTAGAAGAATTTTACACTTAAATAACTTGTGCTGTTTCCCCTATGGGAATAAGTAATATTAATATAAATGCTGTGCTTGTATGACAGGATGCACACTAGGTAGTTGTGCCTCTATTGATGACATTTATTTGGTTAGTGGTAAAATGTCCTCTGATGCAGAGGAGACCTTGATGAGATCCTCACCTGTCAAATTCATATCAAAAGCAATTTTAACAGAGTCTGGATTTTTCTTTCAGAAGCTTTGCAAGCAAATTGTTGACAATTTGTTTAAATACATGGTCAAATGTGTCCTCACGTTTGCGTGCAAATGTGTCACTGTTGCTTATGTGTAAACTTCACATGCTCAACTTTATAAGTTGGCCTTGAATGATAAAGAAATTTAAAAGCACAAGTTACAAATTTAGGCTTTTATTTTTCCTATCCTTTAATCTTTCATTTGTAATTCTCATTGAATTCTGAAATCAGGTTTGAGAATTTTTCATTTTCAATGAAAATTTGGAAATATTGCCATTTTTGTTGAAAAGTGATCAGTGTTAGAAAAAGAGATGGAAGTAAATTTAAGGATTTCTAATATGATGCAGACTCTACATCTAAAAAATATACACTGGTTCTGTGCTGATTCATCACAGCATTTCATTACATGATTAGCCTTTATGTATTTATTTAGGTCCAATAATATTCAGAAGAGCACTGGGGTGTATTTTTAAATTTCCTGTTACAAAGTCAGTTGGCTGTAAATACTTAAACAAGGATTTAAATGCTCTGCTGAATAAGTATCTAAGCAGATACTCCAGTGAATTGAACTTGCTCTTATTAAATTACCAGATCCATGTGGATCTAGGCTAGTTTGTGCTGTCAGCCTTGATCTTCTTCATAGTCATGGTGGAAAAGCTGGCTGTGAAGAAGTCTCTGGTAAGAACACGTCCTGTCTGTGGCCAGGAGGGTTTGCCTCAGATTTCCTGGGGGGAGCAAAGACTGCACACAGAGCCTGACAGAGGATCTACTTGCTTGTGCCCCAGGCTGCAGCTGCTCTGTACCTGGATTTTTGATGTGTTTGCTGTAATAACCTAGACATTTTGCAAACATAATGAAATCCAGGTATCCACAAAGTCACTCTGCAAGGTTACAATTGCAAATATTTCAGTAGTTGCTTATTATGGTCAAAACTAAATGAAGAAAAAAAATTAATTTCTTAAAAACTTGTTTTGAGATTAGCTTTTTGGTTTGTTTTTGTTTTTTGGTTTGTTTTGGGTTTTTTTTGGTTTGTTTTTTTTTCAAAACCTAACCATCAACCATATCAATTTTCATCCCATTAAATATATAAAACATTATTTTGCTCACTTTGGGTATACAAATGTGCAAAAGCAAGTTTTACTACTTAATCATCTTCTGTGCATTAGCTGTGCATCCAGTGATTTAGGCCTGGTTTTGGTTTTAGACATTTTAAGGTTTTCTAGATCCATGTGCATATCCATATAAACATCATGTAAACTTTATGAATTGACAAACTGTAGTTACATATAGTGTGCATAAATATACTTAAAATAGGCCATATCCATATTTATGTGAGGCTAGTGTTGAGCCCTCCAGTTGTACACTAAATCTGCTGAAGGCTCTTGGTCTCTCTTCTCAGAGTACTAAGCTTTCTGCTTCCTAAAGTGAAAACAGAATCTGTTGGTTACACTTTAAGTGGAAAGTAAAGGGCTTCTCTCACTCTGTTGCAAAACCAGCCCTTACAGGATATTCTGCTGCAGGTTATGAATACAAAATTTGACTTCAGATATGTGACTGAAAGCTGAGTTAGGGCCACTTTTGGAGGAAACCTTTTATATTAATAGTGACTCAGTCCAACACCTTATTCCAAATGAACCTCTTGGCAAAAGAGACCTCTCTACAATCTTTTTCCTTCCTTCATTCTCTGAGGGAGAAAAAACCCCAAGCTGGATTTTTATTTAGGTTTCACTACAATATGTTATATGAACAGATAGCTGTGGTCCATGCTCTGGTCGGGTTAGGTTTCCAAACAGAGACGATGTAATCTGAAACAAAACATAGAGAAACAGGGTGCCTGGAGACCAGTAATCAGAATGGTTCAATGCTACGTATTAAAGGTGCAACAATCTTTTGTCACCATGAGTTAAGGAGTATTTGCCTATGCATATTTTGCCTTTCTGTGTGTTTATCAGTTCTCTTTACATCTTTTTTTTGTACCTTCTTTTGTCCGGTGGTGTTGACTATTTCTATGAAGAATCTTCTGATGTGTCTTAATGTGACAAAGGTGTCAAAATGATACAATAGTAATTAAGTAGTTATTCTTAAATCCCAGACCTCAGATGTGTTCTAGATCAGTTAGAAGAGAACATTAAAAAATGTATTGAATGAAAAATAGTGTAAGGTGGGTAAATATAGCATTACTCAAAGATGTTGTAATAAGTTATTCAATTTAAGAATTTAAAGTATGGAAGTTTGTTCTTTCCTGCCTTGGTTACACATTCATGGGAATAGTTTTACCTCAATGCAGAAGTAGTTATGCCTCCAATTACCCATATTTTAAGGTGAGAAAACACCCCTAAAAGTGGATAGCTACAGTATTCCTAAATTTGCCTTCCCTGATTCAGATTATAATGCATTGTCAGTGAATTTCATTTTTATTATTCCAAAATATATATTTTTTAAAAAGTGTTATTTTTCAACAGATCCATAAACTAAGTGTTGGTGTATGGTAAAATTCAAATACCACTGTTAGTTACACTGTGATTGTGATATTTTAATAATTACTTATTTCTAATTTGTCTCAGCAGTGCTGTAGAAGCAGCACGCTGTTATGTTTTAAAGGTGTTTTTAACTTGCCTATAAATGTTTTTTTCTAATTTGTGTCTTTAAATCTGATTAAACTGTAGTTTAAAAAAAGTGAACTCGTTTTTCTAAATTCTTTGGTGTCTGTCTTTAATGAGTGCTAAAACCCAATTATTTTAATGTGGTTTCTCCTTTTGGATTACTAAACATTACAATGCATGTGTTTACACTGTAATTTGGAGTGTACTGCTTCTAAATTGCTTTTATTTAATTTGTTTTCTAGAGCTTATATACAAATATATTTATATAATTATTTTCCAGTGGAGCTGGTAGACAGAATGTCAAGTCTAGCCTTGTGTTACTTGGGGAAAGATCCTTTTGCACCTTTGAACCCTCCATCTTAAAGCATGTTGCACCTCATATGCACTACTTCTGAATATGACAGCTCAGGTATTTTTAACTCGAGAAATGGAAACTTCAGAACTAACAAATCAATGTTTTGAACAAGCTGCTGCTTTAATAGATGAGTCCAGAGAAGGAGGACTAAATGTGTACTGTACACGTGCATTATTTTGCTTTTTGAAACTTGACTAGTAGGTCTCCACTGGGATAGTTTCTGTTGGCTGGTGCCACTAACTATATTAACGTAGGCTGAGACTCCGTGGCCTACAGGTTCTTTACCATGTGTGTTTAGACTGTTATAGAAAAGAAGGGATATTATGCGTCTCTACGAAACAAGAGCTGTTGCTGTCACTTCCTGTCTCATACTGAACAATTTTCTCTCTTCTCTTGATCTGGAGTTAATTCTGCTTCAGCACAAACCTTGTAAAGCCAATGTAACTTTGTGAAGCCATCTTTTACAAAGATCTGTTTCCGCAGGTGATCCCACCCTAGAGGAATACTGGAATGTGTGTGTTGGTCTCTTGAAAGGCCCTACTGTAGTAATGGTATTTTTAAGTCTTGTGTGTTTAGAATTCTCTTTTAGCAAGCTGTATTGTGGGAGATAAAAATACTTGCCATTTCAACACAAAGGACTACAGCTGCAATTTTAGAAGCTGTGGTGATTTTTGTCATTTGAACCAGAAGTTAGAGACTGCAGTGGAAACTGCCTTCTCAAATACGCATTCACAGTGGAGTTGCTCAGGAGTATGACAAGTATCTTAATGAATTAAGCATTGATTACTGCATTTAGTGAAAAACACATTTGAACAGATTAAGATAAAACACAGGTTTCTGCTACTACTTCAGGATGCTAAGACTTGTTGGTGAACCTGATTATTTTTATGATGGAAATTTTTAACTCTAATCTTTTTAAGGTACTGAAGAGATAGTCCTGATTAAGAACATCCCAGAGCCAGCAGGTACCTTCCTGTGCTTATAATTAACTTAATTCCATCTGAGTAGCTTCCTGAGAACATGCAGGATGTTTCAGTATAGAATACAGAAGTAGTTCCAGGGTAAGATTTCTTCAACAACTTAGTAGATTAGAGTTGGAGACCTAAACCCTCAGCAAGGTTTGCCAGTATATCTTGCAGATCTTCCGGTGTAGTAGCAAGAGTTATTTCTCTGTATGGGTTGTTCATTATCTTTCCAAATTTATATAAACCATAACAGTAAAAGGACTTCCACACTTTTATTCTAGTTATTCTGCTGTCATAGGGAAAAAAAAAACCCAACATTTAAATACAAATCAAGCACAAGATAAAAACTGAAACACTCCTGTATTACATACGCTTAAAGCAGTTCCCAGTGATTTCCTGATGGGATACCTGAATTACGTGATTGTTAATTAATAACTCATTTCACGGCCAAGAATTCCATGCCAGCGAAAGCTGGCATGGAATTTCAGCATATTTTCTTTGAAATATGGTGGTCTTTGTGTCAAATCTTCCTGGTTTGCCCTCCATTGCCTATTTTACCCTTTGGGTTGTTACACAATGAGTAAAATGGTTGCCTGTGTACTCTACCCCATAACAGCCTCTTCTCATATTAATTCTTTTGTCAGGTGGCAAAAATATGCATGTTACATGGTTATAATTTTGATCAATTTAAATTGAGGAGATTGGAGGAAGGAAAGGAAACAGGTTTAAGAATTACAGTAATTATAATCAGAATAATAAGCTTATTAATAATTAAAGCACAGCAATACTTTGTATTTGTATTGGGTAGATGTTGAAATCTGAAATAGTGAGGCAATTTTGTGCCTGAGACAAGGTTACTGTGACTGTTAAACTTTTCTGTTGTTTAAAAATTAAAAGATTAAAAATCATCCATCTATTATGAGAGAGGGTAAACAAAACAGTTAAGAACTACTTGGAAAATGCACTTAATGTTTTGGGGGCATTTTTTTGAGAATCTTGATAAATTTTATCCATTATTTTGTAGTATTGGATATCAGCTAATCCTGGAAACAATTTCTGGGCACTTGAAAGACAAGGAGGTGATTGGAAATAGCATGGATTCACCAAGGGGAAGCCGTACTTGACCAACTTGATAAATTTCTATGATGACACTACTGTCTTGGTAGACGAGGGGAGAGCAGTGACTGTTGTCTGCCTGGACTTCAGTAAGGCTTTTGACAGTGCCACCTGTAAGATCTTCATAGAGAACCTGTTGATGTATGGGCTGGATGAGCAGACAGCGAGGTGGTTTGAAAACAGGCTGAATGGCCAGGACCAGAGGATGGTGACCAGTGGCACGAAGTTGAGCTGGAGGCCAGTAACTAGCAGCATACCTCAGGGGTTGATACAGAGTCAGATCTTCTTTAATATCTTTGTTAATGATCTGATTCCAGTTTTGTCCTTTCAGTGGGACCATGTTTCATTGTCTATGTGAATTAATCACTGGTTGGAAAGCCCCTATGCATTCATTCAGGTATCGGAGTGAGCACTTTCAGCCCAGCATTAACTGCAGGCATTCATTCATCTTCCATCTGTTCATCTTGCACTTCTGTTGTGTAAATAAGTAGAATGTGCTTTGTCCCTAATTTCTCCCAGTTTTTCAGCTGAATCAGTGTTTTTGGTGCAAGATCTAGGTGGATTTAGCTTTTGGTTTTCATAGCTTGCTCTTTTGCCTTGTATTAACAGCTTTTGTGCATGCAGGAAGTTGTTTTAGATTTGTGTGAAGAATTTAAGGTAATAGGAGAAATCATGCTTTAATAAAGGGAGCAAAAGCACTGGCAGCACACTTTCTGGTTATAAGTATTTGGGATATACAGGAAGTACTGATAGATGTTTCTTTAAGAAGCTGACATCGATGGCTCTTTAGCGAGATGGAAGATCTCTGTGGTGTAAAGATTTTAAATGAATGCTTTGACCCTTGGGAATCTGTGACCTTAGAACTAAGCAGGAGTAGGGGGGCTGTACTCCTGTCCCTGCCTGATTTGTTGTTATCCTTTGTTGCCATCCCAGGTTTAAATCTCGGCTCCGTGATCTCTTGGGAAGATGTTAGTACTGTGGTCATCGGAGATCATCTCTCATCCAGTTAGTTGTTCAAATGCATTTAATGAAGAAGCATCTGTTATCATGGATTTGGACTGTGCTGTAGAGGGAAGTGACCTTTTACAGTCACTGGATGCATTTTATCATCCCAGAAAGTATGGACTAAAGGTTTCTCGTTAGCGTGGCCATAAACAAGTGTGACCTAGCCTAGGAAGCCTACAGCCACGGGTGCCCCAGCCTGACAGCCCGGCCAGGGCCCTGAGGTGAATTTTCGAAGCCCCCGTGAAGCCCGTGCTATGGGGGAGGTCTGGGGGAGGCCGGTGAACACCGGGCTTTGTGGTGGGGTGAGGTGAGATTATTTGTTTCCATGTTTCCCAGCAGCAGTCCTCACTGCTATGCTGAGAACCGCGATTTTGCTGGCTGATCTATCAGACGGCAACTGTCACAGCCCCCCCCTTCCTCCCCTTTTCT
>NW_010325134.1:36408-41338 GCF_000700745.2 Antrostomus carolinensis | reverse complement strand
ACATCTTCTCACTCCTCTTTCACTCTCTCAATATCCTTGTTCCCACCTTCCACAGCCTCACAACCAGACTTGGGATTCCTCCATCTTCCAACCCAACTAACACTGGGGAACTCTGGTTAATGATAAATAGTCAGATTTGGAGGACAGCTAGAAAAGTAGCTTCAAACAAATCTATCAGTAATAGAGCTAAAATTCTATTTTGACCTCCACAACTTGAAGCATAATTAAGCTTTATCCAAATGTCATCGACTGGTCTGGGGAATCAAGACCCCTGTCTGGCAGATCTTTGGGGGTTTGGGGGGTTTTTTGGAAGGGCCTGGTTCAAATAGCCACTGCATATTACTAACTGGTTTTCAGCAGTTTCTAGTATTTGAGCAAACCATTTAATATAATGCAGGGAGGACTTGAGATAGGCTAATATTAAAAAAAAAAAAACAACAAAAACCTCCCAAACACCCCAACAAAAAATCACCCCCCAAAAAAAACCAAAAAAACCCCAAACACTATTTTTTCCCTTGCTCACCAGAACTTCATTGATAAAGGTTAACACCCTAGTATGTTTTCAGTTAACTCCTTATCTCTAGTCATACCAAATCCACAGCACTGCCTTGTCTATTCCCTTAATTAAATTAAAAATTAAATCTGTTTTATTTTTTTTTTCACTAATTATGAATCTTTATTTGCCATAATCATAACCTAAACACTCTAAAGTGTTGATTAGAAATCACTTCAGATTTTGCAAGGCATGGTGGTTATCACAACTACCTGTGTAATGCTGCTGCTGTACCAACACACTGTGAAAGTTCACACATTTCAACGAGGGCTTGGTTTCTCTCTCTCTCTCTCTCTCAAGGGAGTCAGTCCTTGACATCCCAAATAAACTATCTCCTTCCCCTACAAATGCTAAATAATTGCATCTCAATTCTCACGTCGCTCTACATTTATGCAAAAATTACTGGGGATGTTTATTTAGGTACGTTCCACTCACACCAGCGTTACAGGCTGACACTTGAGGAAAATGAGCTTCCTGACCCTTCCAGTGCATGGCAGCTCTCTAACAGAAAATGGCTTTGTCTTCTATTAAAGCTGTCTTCCAGGAGATAATTTCTGTTCTTTTACAGAGATGGTTAACCACATTGTTTTGCACCCTGTGCACTTTTGGCATATGATTTTTATTTAAAGAATATTACATTCCACCATACTCTCAGGGTTTTTTTTCCCCCCCCCTAAACATTTAACATTGGTAAACTGCCACCTTTACAAAGCCCTAAAATACCTTTTAGAGTACGCAATATGAAATTTAGCCACAGAACCCTAACCCACAGAGTTAATTTTAAAGTTAAATTATTATTTTTTTTAATTTAAGTTTTAATACAGAATGAGGAAGAAAGCAATCAGTGCACAGGTGTGAGGTTTAAGGCACACAGAGTTTCCTTCTCATTGGTACAATACACTAGTATTTGATTATAGGAAAAACACAAGATATTTTGCTGTCAATTAAGGTTTGAGTGTCAGTATTTTTTTTCCTCCCTGTAAGTTGATATTGAAATGTTTGAAGATAGCTTTAGAACATCATTTCTTCTACATAACAGATTCCCCTCCACCTTTGGCTTTGATGTCACATCCATATAGAACCACAGCACAGGAGGTCACAGTCCAGTCACCAGCAGCCCCCAGTGCACAAGCATTACGTGGGGTTTATGTCATTCCTTATCCCAGGAATGCAGAAATAATTCAGAATCAAGGTTGTTCTGAAGGCAGAACTTTCCCTAAAGGATGAGAAAGAACATGACAAACAAAATCCCAAAGTCTTTATCCCTAGTAAACAGTCTTCTAATCATTGATTCTGGAGAGGAAATAAGATAAATACAACATTCCACTTGCCTTTAACCCCTTTTCCTGTACCCGGTCACTGCTCTGGTGTACCAGGCACTCAGAGTTTACACAGGAGATGATAGGGGTAAAAGAGGAACTCCCAGAGAAGGAAGCTACATGTGCCTTAAACCTCACACCTGTGCACTGATTGCTTTCTTCCTCATTCTGTATTAAAACTTAAATTTAAAAAAAAATAATAATTTAACTTTAAAATTAACTCTGTGGGTTAGGGTTGTGGCTTAATTTCATATTGCGTACTCTAAAAGGTATTTTAGGGCTTTGTAAAGGTGGCAAAAATTAGTAAAAATATTTCCTTAAATAACATCTCATCACAGGTTAGCTCAGGAAGATCAGACATCTTTCTGTGCCTTTTTTTTTTGGGGGGGGGAATGGTTTGAAGTAGGTGTTTGTTGTTTTTTTAAATAGGGAACCAACCCTTTATGCTTTCACTCCTTGATGAAGTGTCTGGAGTGAATCCAATCCTCATAGCTACTTACTCCCCCATTTCCAATAGTTAAAGTCATGTAAAAGATAATAACATAATGTAAATAAGATTAAACACACAACATGATAAGAACTTTGATCCTTTTCAATAAAGGATGTAAAATGTCTAAGAACAGGACACTTTTTTAAATCTTGGATACCTTTTCCAAAATACATTGATTTTTGTGGTTTCACTGTGCATTCAAACAGCTCTGTCTTTTATGATTTATATATAATCCAAGCTTAAAGCCTTATTTAGTGTCCCAGTACCTTAAGAATTTTTTAAGGGGCCAGAATGTACATGACAAAATATATATTGATCAACACAGGTGCATTGCAAAAAATCTCCATAACAGTTCCTATGATATCCCACTGGCACTTCTGTCCCCTTGAAAATATTTCCAGACCCTAATACTCTGAAGAGCCTTTTGCAGGATGCCAAAATACATTATTTCCAATTATAAAGTTCAATTATAAAGGTATTTGTCACTTTAAAAGTAATGAAATGTGACTTACTGCTTTAAAGTGTTCATTTTTATGTGTTCATTGGAACAACCATTCCCTGCCTTTCTGTGGAGTATTCATAAAATCCTGCCTGCCAGATAATTATATCACATTAATATGGTATGAATAGGTGAAAGCAGTAATTATGGGTTTATTCTTTATTTTGCAATTTACAGTTTGCTTTGCTTCAATAGTACCAAATTATCGTGTCCAAAACAGTATCACATGGTAATTTGTTTTAGGGCTTTTCAGAACATACACATATAGAAAACCCCACCCAGGGTAATTGGATGGATAGCATAAAGCATATCTCAATTAGACTATCACATTTTCTTTCCATCAGGCTTTGACTGATCCTCAGGAATTGTGTTAAGATGACAGAAATAGACTTTTTTTCCTGCCAAGTTCAAGTTTTTAGAATAAAGAAGGATTTTTTTATACATATTTGCCACCTTTCTATCACCGCGCACACACCATACCATGAAGGAATTCTCAACTCATCGATTCTCAAGGAAATCCATGAGGATTAATGCAGAAGAAATATAGTTCAAAATAGCTGACTACCAAGAGGATTTGATTCTATAGCACGCAACTTAGAACAGACGTTATAATACACATATTAATATGTATTTCTTTTTCCAGAAATCAAGCTTCCATTGTATTACTGCTGCAGTCAATGGTGGCCTCCAAGAAGAGTCAGGCAGACTGCAGCTCAGAGAAATACAAATTCTCCTTCTTATATCTAGAAGTTTGAGTAGACTCCTCTATGCATGGTTTCCTCATAGCCTTCCTCAAGCCTTTTCTATCACATCCGGGGGAGGATTCCTCACACTCTTCTCCCCACATCAGTGTGGGGTCCTTCTCACAGGAGATGGTTCTCCACAAACTTCTCCAGCTTGAGTCCTTCTCATGGGCTACAGTTCTTCATGAATTGCTCCTTCCACAGGGTATGGTCCTTCAGGAACAGACTGCTCCATCATGGATCCCCCCATGAGGTCACAAGTCCTGCCAGCAAACCTGCTTCAGTGTGGGTTTTCCATGGGAGTCACAGTCTCCTTCACGTATTCACCTGCTCTGACACAGGGTCCTACATGGGCTACAGGTGGACATCTGCTCCACCATGGTCTGTCATGGGCTGCAGGGGCATAGCTTCTGCCTCACCATGGTCTTCACCATGGGCTGGAGGGAAATCTCTGCTCCGGCACCTGGAGCACCTCCTCCCCTTTCTTCCCCGACCTTGATGTCTGCAGGGTTGGTTCTCTCACACCTTCCCACTCCTCTCTCCAGCTGCAATTGCTGTTGTATTCTCTCACATCTTCCCACTCCTCTCTCCAGCGGCAATTGCTGTTGTGCAGGTTTTTTTCCTCCCCCACTTCTTACATCTGTTATCCCAGAGGTGCTACCACAATTGCTGATGGGCTGGACCTTGGCCAGCAGTGGGTCTGTCTTGGAGCTGGTGGCATTGGCTCTATCAGACATAGGGGAAGCTTCTGGCAGCTTCTCACAAAAGCCACCCCTGTACCCACCTCTCCCTGCCACCTGGCCACACAAACCCAATACAAGAAAGTCTAAGACTTCTTTAAAAATGCTTAAAGGTTTGATTACAATTTTAATTTCTTTTTTTTTTTTTTGCAATTATTCTGCCAGAATTTACCTTTAAAACAAAAGGCACCCTGAATTATTCATAGGAATCCAAAAGAGTGGGCTTTAAGAAATTCCTCAAGTACCATCTGGCTAGCATTAAAAAAAATCACTAGCACTGACAGCAGTGCCAGGTAAGCACATTCTCCCACTAAAATTTATCTCTAGTTTTCTAATGACAGTTTATCAATTAGTTTTGATGAGTCCAGTAGTCGTTTGTCACAAAGAAAGTAAGAAACATGGCCAAGCTTTTCTTTAAGAGTACACTGAGAATCCGTCACTAGCTTTACATTAAACAGCTTTTTAAAGCCATACTCCAGGAACAACACTTGGATGATGGTCTAAGTTATCTTATTTACGTGCAAATGGGGGAAAAAGGGTAAGCTGAACTTGTGGCTTTAACATTTATATCAGCATGTAATAAGCA
>NW_010325134.1:13987-31392 GCF_000700745.2 Antrostomus carolinensis | reverse complement strand
TAGGATGGGGGGGGGGGGTGGAAGGGAGAAACAAATACACACACATAACTACTCTTGTAAAAGTTGATTCATCACAAATGTTATTTAGTCTTATATTTGAACAGAAAAAAAATGTATGTGCAAAAATTAAATGTAGTTAGATTTGTCTACATTATGTGCTGTATCTTAGCATCCTTATTACTGATTTTTATTTTTTCCACAATGCTTTATAAAAGTACAGCTCCTTCCAACATAAATGTTGAACAGGTTGGTTTTGGGTGACTCCCCTCCCCAGGGGTAGCTGCTGAGACAGCAGATTGTTCAGTACTTGGGACAAGTAGGTGGACAGGAGCAAGCAGTGAGGGACACAAGGGACCCTGGTCAGAGAAGGAGCAGACTTCAGCTGAGATCAATAAGGGGAGGCTCCAGGCAGCATGAAAGCACCAAGTCATCTGAGCAACATCTGCTGTGGGGCTCTCTCCTTTCCTCCGTGGTTGGCTAAGTGGTTGGACTCCTTCCCAGAAGTGTCCTAACATCAGTGGTTTAGAGAAAGGGAAGGAAGGTAGGGAACCAATACACATGGAGTATGAGGGAGGAAGCTGCTCAGGTGTGCTGCTCAGGGGTACACTTTCCTTCATGTTAGCTCAACTCCTGCTCAACTTCAATATATTAGTGCTCATTTTTTCAACCCTGAAATCTGCAGTTTACATTTTTATCACGTTCGTGTAACGGCAAAAATTTAAAACTGTACACGCAAATTAAAAGAAATAAAACTAAATTTCTAAAAATTGGGTGATTGGCAGGATGATAAAAGTCCTGCTACCACCCATCAGTGATGGAGAAAGAGGAAAGGTGTGTAGATGGGAACGTCAGTTCTTCCTCCGAGGTGAATTGTACTAATTCACATTAGTGACAAGGATACTCCAAAGCAAGAGGATGGGGCCCATCCTGCAGCTGTGCTCAATTAACATTTTAATGCAGAGCTGAGGAGGTGCAGATAGGTAACAGGTGTGGCTCACCCTAATTACACAGCTCTTCTCCATTTTATTATTTATTTCCTGCTATACAAAATGCCATAGTACATATTTTTCCAAAGCTATCATTTCGGGGAGATGCCCAGAAGAGAAATTGCCAACAAACATAGCAACCCTTACAAGAAAGCAAAAGCCCAGCAAAAAAAATGTTCCTAATGCCATTTCATTGAATCAAGTTGTTTACAAAGAAAAGCCCAGGAAGTTGACAGCTCTATCGTTGCAGAATATGACCCATCTATTCCCCATAACCTACCACAGTACACAAAGATAAATGAGCTCCACTAAGCAAAACCACCACTATTGTTAGAATAACCATAAAGTCAGGTGAAAAGGGATACCCTGCTGGCTTTCACTCACTGGAAAATACCACAATGTTCGTGAAATGGACTTCTTTTTTTAAAAAATGAATGTTAAATTTTGACTGATGGCAAGAAGCACACATTATTTTCAGCTAGGATGATCCAAGAGATCAAGATGACACTGATCCCAACACAAGAGAGACCTGGAGCAGCTAGAACAAGTCCAGAGGAGGCCACCAGGATGATCTGAGGGCTGGAGCAGCTCTGCTGTGAGGACAGGCTGAGAGAGTTGGGGCTGTTCAGCCTGGAGAAGAGAAGGCTCCAGGGAGAAGTTCTAGTGGCCTCCCAGTACCTGAAGGGGCTACAGGAAAGCTGGGGAAGGACTTTTCATAAGGGCAATTAATGACAAAACAAGGGGAAATGGGTTTAAACTGAAAGAGGGGAGGTTTAGATTAGATATTAGGAAGAAGTTTTTCACTGTGAGGGTGGTGAGACAGTGTCCCAGGTTGCCCAGAGAAGCTGTGGCTGCTCCTCCCTGGAAGTGTTCAAGGCCAGGCTGGATGAGGCTTTGAGCAACCTGGTCTAGTGGAAGGTGTCCCTGCTGCTGGCAGGGGGGTTGGAAATGGATGATCTTTAAGGTCCCTTCCAACCCAAACCATTCTATGATTCTATGATTCATGGAAATGATTTTCACGTAAGAAGAAAGTGATACCTGTAACAGCACGGGTAGCTGCACGTGCAACAGTGTCAGGTGGGCATGAAAATTATCATGGAATCATAGAAGCATTTAGGTTGGAAGAAATCCTTAAGATCATTCAGTCCAACCAAAAACCTACCACTGCCAAGTCCACCACTAAACCATGTCCCTAAGCTCTCCAGCCACTCCTCCCCAAGCCTGCAGTGTTGAGTGGGGTTGTTGTGACCCAAATGTAGGACCTGGCACTTGGCCTTGTTGAACCTCATATAGCTGGCCTTGGACCACTGATCCAGCCTGTCCAGATCCCTCCACAGGGGAAGGACAGCACTTCCACAGGCTCCCTCAGTACCCTTGGGTGGGTCCCATCCAGCCCCATAGACTTGTGTGTGCCAAAGTGGTGTAGCAGGTCTCCAGCCATTTCCCCTTGGATTATGGGGCTTCATTCTGTTCCCTGTCCCTGTCTTCCAGTTCAGGGGGTTGGGAATCTGGAGAACAATTGATCTTATTATTAAAGACTGAGTCAAAGAAGACATTAAGTACCTTCAGCCTTCTCCTCATCCTTTGCCACTGTACACTAGCAAGCATGAATAACGAGTGTCGTCTCAGGAGCCCCGTCACGAAACCAACAGATGAACCAGAGTTTGATAAAACAGTGAGAAAATATAGTCCCAAATTAACAGTGAGAATTCCTTTAACAAGAACTCCAGGATGCTGGGTTCCCCCAGGGATTGGGCAGATTTCCCAGTAAGAGTTAATACTGGACAATTCTTTTGTGAATTTAAGAAGTCTCTCAGAAATCAAGAGAGGAACATTGTGCAGGTGTAATGTTCCAGAGGCTTTTGCCTCCACAGAATCTCTGTCCTACAAGACAGAGTTCACTTTTTCTACCTCTTGAAATGTCATCCCTGATACGCACTTGTCATGTATCATTAAAATTACCATTTCACTATACCAATTTCTCTTCCCTTTAGTTCCAATAAGTTTCAACAAATCCGTTCTTAACTTCATAATAGGAACAGCTTGGTAGACAAAGAACAAGCTGAAAAATTGCTTTATAAAATATGCATAATGTGTAATTACTTATTTCCTGCTTACCTGAGCTAGTGAGGAACTCTTCCTCAAAAGCCAGACCACATCACAGAAACATGCCTGTTCGAAAAACTTCCAGCTGAGAGGTTTCTTGTGTTAAAGATCAAATTATTGGTCAAAAAGAAACAAAAATTATTGGTTCATTATTGGTCAAAAAAAGTCAACTATTCCCTATATTTTGATAATTAGAGCAAAGAAGAAATTTAAATTTCAGTGCCTCATATCCTATATGAATATGCTAATCTGTGGCCCTTGGCTCCCCATCTCTTTTTTAGTACAGAATAAAAAAATTTGGGTGTTTCTGGCAAAACAATTATTTTTACCCTCACCAGCCTGACCTTATAATGTGAACGGGAAATGTGGTCTCCAAAATAGAAATAGGAAAAAAAAATGAAAATTCTTGTTCATTTTTCCACAATTTTCTATCTGCTCCCACTTGTGGAAGAAGAGCAGAGGGGTTTCAGTGGCTGGGTGTGTCTGTGATAACAATTAAATCCCTCTACTACGGTAACATTAAAAATTCTCCTAGGGTTGGTATATGAAGGTTCTTCAGGATGTCATAACTTAGGAACTTACTCTAGTTACTCTGCTAATTGTCCCCTCCTTTCCCTTCAGAAAAAGAAACCCCAGATTGTTTCTGTTACGCCTGATTTTAAAGTGTTACTACTATATCCTAACAAACTGAACAGGGATTCTTAAAAACAGCCAGTTTTCTACTCCAGAAAAATTAAAACAGTTGGAATCCTTTTTTTACTTTAAAAACATGTAGCATTTTAAAAGAGAGAAGATTGGATATCAGTCTTATCTATGATTATGCTAAATCCTTATTACCATGGAAGTAATAATTCAGATGTATAAAGAAATTATCAAACTACAGACAAACATTATCAATTCCCAGTTTCATTAGCTTCAAACTTACCTGAATATCTCCTGCCAACATTCTGTCTTCTGCAGCTCATGACTGTCTAAGACACAACATGAAAATTTCCATGTAAAGTCAGCTGATATTGTCTTCTACATCTAGCCAAAGATTTCTGGATCTATCTGAAAATTCTCACTTTCTTCTAGTTCAAAATTTGTTTGCCAAACATCTTTTTTGATGTGCACTCTTAAAGTACTCATTAAATACCAACTGTAGTAGTTTAACTCGGCTGGCAACCAAACACCACACAGCCACTTGCACACTCCCCACACTCCCCTCAACCAGGGAATAGGGGAGAGAATTGGAGGGGTAAAGGTGAGGAGACTTGTAGGTTGAGATAAGAACAATTTAATAATTAGAGTAAAATAAACTCAAAATAGTAATTATAATAAAAATTATAATGATAATAATTATATATCAAGGAGTGATACACAGTACAATTGCTCACCACCCACCAATAGTGATCCCGAAGGAGTGAAAAGGACCCTTGAAACTGAAACTGCAATCCCAGAAGAGCAAGGGCCTGAATGATCCCTGAGAGAATCCCCAGCTTTCTGCTCAACCCTCATTAATATACTGAACATGACATGATATGATCTGGAATATCTCATCTTATTTGGAATATCCAAATGCCAGTTCTGGGTTTTTGCTAATTACTACGCTTCCTCTCTCCCAGTCCTTTGCATTTGCAAAGTAGCAAAACACGAAGTCCTTGGACTTCCAGCAGCAACTAAAAACTTTAATACAGTTATCAACACTCTTCTCATAACAAAGGCCACACTGAAACCAAAACACAGCACTTTCTAGCTACTAAGAAGAAAACTAACTCTAACCTAGAAAAACCGGGACACTGACACCAAAACAAAAATACCTGGAGAACGAGTAGAAGTCCCAAAACTCAACACAGCAATGTTGAGTTTAAAGTGTTATATAAAAAGGCGACAGAAAACATTCATTGAATGACTCTGGTACATACACATCACATATAGAAATCCTGATACCTCATGAGAGTAAAAAGCTAAATCTATCTTTTTTTGACTTTTTAGTAAAATTCTAAGCTTCTCTCAGAATCGTTAAATGAATTTTCTTACTGAACCTATTTTGTAAGTTTGTGTGCATTTAAACAGGAAAAAAAAACCCCAAACAACATTATCTCTAAAAATCAAGAATAAGATGTAAGTCACATGCCACACTGTTTATAACATTGATTGCTGAGTAGAAATAATTTATTCTTAATACTGGAGCTGACCCCAAAACAGTTGGCCTTTTCATCACTGGAGACCACAGCAACTGCCTTAAAGGGAAGCACAAGTATCCTGCTGGGAAAGTCTCAGAATGTATTTCTCCTAGATGAAGTTAACTACCCGGCAATGCCAACATTCTGAGCCAGACTCAAAGCACACAATGATTCGGGTATTAAACATACATAATATATATGTTCAAAAAATACAGGTACCAAACAGAGCTGTATCTCTCAAACTCTCAAAGTCAAAAATCACTTCCCATGGAAAATGGATTCAACAATTCTGGTTTTCTAACCCACTATATTTCAGGTCTGGTCAGGCCAGTGTGCTTGCCACTTCAGAAACAATTGATTGATTCACTATAGAAGACAATCCCTGATAATAAGATCGCGCTTCCAGGGTTTTTTCAGCTCGCTTACGTTTAGAGCTTCAGCAATAAGTTTAGTGATTTCTGCATTAAAACTATTAATAAATGACATACATTGAAATCTTGATGTTGTTGAAAAGATCGTACTGCACTGCTTTTAAAACCAGCACATAATCTCCTCCTTTCCCAAAGAGGGGTGAAGTAGCCTGGGCCCTTTTGCTCCGAGGTAGAATCCCATTTCATTTCACTTCCTCTGAAGTCCACTTTGGGTGTAATCTGTATTCATCGTAGTTCCTTGAACTCAAAGAAATGGTTCCTACACTAACAATTGCAATCCTAACTCTTTGCAGACGTCACCTTGCCTTTTCACAAACAGCCACCACTGATCTTTCACGTAACCGTGCTCGTTTCCTTCGGGATTTCAGCACAGCACAACTCGTCGCTTGGACCAACGCACGTGTCAGAGAATGAAACTGCTGCAAACACCGGCGTTCCTTCAGCCACCTCAGACCTTGTTCAGACACCTTTCTTGAATGTGGATAAGTTGTTGGGGTAGATACAGAGACTCTCAGGTACTGTGCTGGATGTGAAGCCAAACACCCTGCGGTATCATTCCATCCACGCTGTTATCAATGAATAAACAAGACCTTGAGCCAATGCTTCATTGACAGCTCGATTTACAGTCTCTTCATGACAGAAGTTAGGCTACCTGAAAGATGACAATACACATTTGCAACAATTAAGCCCTGTGTCCCTCTAATGGGACCAATCACCTTATAGATTGAAATCATAAGCATATGATTACTATTGTGGCAAACTGGTAAAAGGTAGAAGATATTTCTCCCTACTGCTACCACTATCAATAATAAGCTATCAATAATTCATGGACAAATGGTTGGTTGATGTAAGCAAAAAATTTCTGATTAAATATCAGAAGTTCTTAGAAAGATTCCTGATGCAACTGAACCATCTCCTTGAACTGTCTGACAAAAGTAGGCTAAACTTAGGAACAAAATTGCATATATTAGTGAAGAGAGAGATGGTGACAGCATCAAAATGCATTAGGCTTGCCTGAGTATGAGCAAACCCACTTTACTTTGATACATAAGTTGAAGCACTCATAAAAATATACTTTTATTTAAAATGAAATTGGGAATAAGGTAGATAAAGCCAAAATTTTGTGATTCCTTGCTTTTGTAGAACTTTGAGGACCATTGCTAGTATGATGTAGCACCAGAGTCACATGCACCTGTCTGAGCTGAGGCACAATATCTCAAACCTCATTACCTGACTTGTCATTATCTTCATTAAGTGCATGTCCATCATAGCCTGCTCAGATTTTATTGATTTCAGTCCTGATCTTGATTGAAGGCAGAACATTTGCCTGTCATGAGGAGTCTTGGTAATCAAAATTCAAAAGGGATGCAAGAGTCTGATGCATAATTCTCAGAGTAGCGTGTGGGCCACTCCATCTCCCTGAAGATCAAAATAGCATAGTACTTTATTAAGCAAATTACATCTAAACAAATAGTCTCGTTTGAATATCTAGTGCCTGTTACATCCACCATCACTCTAGGTCGTCTCTAATGGAGAAGCAGTTCATAAATCAATTGGTGTTTGGCAAAGGGAACCCTGCCATGCTGCTTATGTGACATTCACAATAAAGATCCCAGGTAAACTGGAAAAAATCCTTGGAAGAAGGGTAGATGGGCTGGAAAAGAAAAGAGAAGAAATAAATTTTCATTCAATGTTTCTCCCCCCCCAAAAAAAAAAATCTAAACCCAAAAAAAGCCTCTTACCAGCAAGGAGGGAAATATTTCAGAGAAATTATATCAGAGCTTATGCCAGAAAAATACAATATACTGTTGCAAAGCATAAACGTTCAGAGTACCATAAAGAAATAGCATAAATAGTAGCCCCTGTAAAAGGAAAAAAAACCTCTACACAATAAAAGCATTTTGTCCTAAAGTACATTTGTTTATATTACAAAGTGTCTCTCCTGCCAGCCTCCTGTCCGCTGCTGCCCCTTCAGCACAGTCATAGCCTAGTAGAAGATTAATATTTCAGAACTTGTCATGGGCAGTTTCACTTGACTCTGTCACTGCCTATGTCTGACAAGCTATTTATCATGCTGCTAAGTGTCAGCATTAAATTATCCCTGCTGTTATGACAGCAACATTATTCATCAGGATTACAGCCCTAGTACAAGGCTGCTTACAGCTGTTCCCTTCTTCTTCTGAGCTTTATCGATCTCGGCTCTTTCTATTATATAAAAAAAAGGGGTGTGGGGGGGGATCTATGCACATGACCATTCACATCTTGCATGTCTGATGATTTTTATTGCTGTGCCGACACCAACCAAAAAGATTTCCCAGAAATGGGCTTCCACAGTTATAAAATGTCACCAGCAGAAGAAAATCGCCTTCCCTTCAGCTGGAGGCACATTCTCTTTGAGGGGAAGGAGAAAGTCTGTAAACATTATTGATCATAATGCATAGGCACCCAAGGTTGAAGCATGTTGCTTGACAAATCGATCTGCATTTGTTTTAACCAAGTCACCCTTCCCTTAACCACTGCCATGAAATGACAATGAAATCAAGAATTATTTATTGAGATGTGCGGGGTTATTCACAAGCAGCTCAACTGTGCCTTGTCTCCAGCCCGAACTCTGAACACTCCCATTACCTTCTGTGGGGCTCTTGGTGCAAAGGAGAATGACACAAAGAATAAAGATAAGGGCATGTGGAATTCATTAAAAATTCTTTTGCAACTTAAACTTATCTCACTTTTCTGACGTTCCACTGCCCACAACAAAAGAATCACAGAATCGTAGTGGTTGGAAAAGACCTTTAAGATCATCGAGTCCAACCATAAACCCAACACTGCCAGTTCCACCTCTAACCCATGTCCCTCAGCACCTCGTCTGCCCGTCTGTTCAATCCCACCAGGGATGGTGACTCCACCACCTCCCTGGGCAGCCTGTTCCAGTGCTTGACAACCCTTTGGGTGAAGAAGTTTTTCCTCAGATCCAACCTAAACCTCCCCTGGTGCAACTTGAGGCCATTTCCTCTCGTTCTATCGCTTGTCACCTGGGAGAAGAGCCCGACCCCCACCTCTCTCCACCCTCCTCCAAGGGACTTGCACAGAGCCACAAGGTCTCCCCTCAGCCTCCTTTTCTCCAGGCTCAACACCCCCAGTTCCCTCAGCCACAAGGGAACTCAGCACACTTGTGCTCCAGACCCTTCCCCAGCTCCGTTGCTCTTCTCTGGACACGCTCCAGCACCTCCATGTCTTTCCTGTAGTGAGGGGTCCAAAACCGAACACAAAGAACAACAACAACAAAATTAAGACATTTGGTTTAAGCTATGTTGGTTTTTATTTCTAGAACTACGTTTTTAGAATGGTTGCTCTGCAATGACTTGTTTGGCAATTTACTCCCATCTTACCCGTGGTTGCCACTGCCGGACTTTAAAAACTAACACCAGCATTGTTAAAAATATGCTGGGAAAAAAACCCCACAAAGCCCTACCCGTAAGTCCATACAGTATTTTTTAAACTATAAGAATCCTTGAGGATTTTGAAACTCAGAAGACAGCTCATATGGCAGATCATATGAGGCCCCACGGGCCAGAGCTTTGGAAGAAGTCTATAGTGCATCATATCCTGTGTACTGAACTGTTATTAGGAGGAGATTTCAGTAAATTTAACAATGCACCCTGCTATCTCCATACCCTTTCCACCTGCTAATTTAGACTTTGATTTTCCAAATCATGCCATTAGCCAGACCTCTCATTGAGTGCTGTTTCAAATTGCTAATGCATAAAAAGATAAAAAGGGCTTCTGAAAATCAAGTTCCTAAAATTCATTCTGAAGTACAACAGGAAATAAAATAGAAGAATGCCACCACAGGGAATGGAATTCTTCTGTTTCATATTCTTGTTTCATAACATCTCACGGGTGTTACAGGCTTTCAAACCAAACAGCATGTCAGTGTTCTCCTTAGACATCAAGGTGTGTGATTGAGAAAGACTTTCAGCTTTTATTCAGGAGGTATTTTTTGCATTTCCTTATCTGCAAGGAAGAGATCTAAAAGGTAAATTCCAAAGATCCAAAACTAGTGCACAACGAGCCTTTCCACACATTTCAGAGAATCACAGTTTTAGGGGCATGGCAGCATTTTTGAGGGGTTGGGGCAATACTGACCCAATGTTCTCCTTTGCAAGAGGATTGCTAGCCCAGCAACGGGATGTGGTAGTGTGGACCTTCCCGCTTGACACCAGAGCTGTAGTGGTATGAGACTGTGATGTGCCAAACCCATTTTAGGGCCACAAAAATGATCAAAGAGCTGGAGCACCTCTCCTATGAGGATAGGCTGAGAGAGTTGGGCTTGGTCAGGCTGGAAGAGAGAAGACTCCGGGGGGACCTTCTAGCAGCCTCCCAGTACCTGAAGGAAGCCTACAAGAAAGCTGGGGAAGAACACCAGGGCGTGTAGCAATAGGACGAGGGGTGATGGTTTTAAACTAGAAAAGGGTCAATTTAGGCTGGATATTAGGAAAAAGTTCTTCAATAAGAAGGTGGTAGATCATTGGAACAGGTTGCCCAGAGAGGTGGTCGAAGTCCCATCTCTGGAAACATTCAAGGTCAGGCTTGATGGGGCTCTGAGCAACCTGATGTGGTTGGAGACGTCCCTGCTCATTGCAGGGGGGGTGGACTAGATGGTCTTGAAAGGTCCCTTCCAACCCAAACCAGTCTGTGATTCTATGATCTCAGTGCTGCAGCTCAGCAATTACACGGACATGGAATCAGCTTTTTGTCTCCTCTTATTAACCAGCTACTGCTAAAAGCACGAGGAGCACGGCTCAGCCTGTCACCACCACTTCCTTTCACTCACTAGCTTGCTGCCCCAGGGTTTTCACAGATTCTTATGTGAGATATTTATAATTTGTGCTGTACCACTCCACAGCAGAAGTTCATCACAGAATAGGCAGATACACAGAGTAAGATTTTCAGTCTACTTTTTTTTAGGGTTTTTTTGAGGACTTTGAAGTCCAGTTCCATCAAAATATTGGATCTTGATGGATCTTGGAACAAGTTGCTCCAAGCACTCTAGGTGTGTTAATAGTTCACCTAAATAAAAGATCGTGGGGAGTCACTTTAGTTTTTTCATCCTTTCCACTACTTTTCCTGATATTTAGCAGTAAGCTAAAATTCCAATAATAGTGTTTGTTTAACATGAACAATTCTGTTGGAACATTCTGACTGAAGTAGTCTTTATATTCTTATGTTATCTCTAGGAATTAACTTTTAAAAGTCTAAAATGGAAGTGTTTACTGCAGGTCTCCAGTTTCTTTGAAATAACATAAATTAGGGATGTCCTTTAAACAAAGCCCCATCCCTGGAAGTGTTGAAGGCCAGGTTGGATGAGGCTTTGAGCAACCTGGTCTAGTGGAAGGTGTCCCTGCTGCTGGCAGGGGGGTTGGGACTGGATGAGCTTTAAGGTCCCTTCCAACCCAAACCATTCTATGATTCTATGATTTCAAACAGAATAACCTCAATTTCTTGCCTACATCTGCCATGTGTTTATATTTTTCTTTTGACAAAATTAGTTAAAACTTTGTGAGCATTAGCACAGAGTCAGGGAACCAGAACAGAAAAGTTTTGATCTCAAGGGAAAGCTCGTGGTTAAAAAACATTTGAAATTAAATTTCGAAGTCCCAAATCTGCTAACAATGCTCACCCAAATACTACTCCTCATATTCTTCACCGATTATGGGACCAAAATCTATACTATTAACAAAGAGCCATTTGGTGTTCCTATAATATAGTAAATTGCCAATCTTTAGATATAGAGACACAAAGAAAATTGCAGTGATGGGGATAAAAGTAACAAGAACAAATGTTCCTGTTGGAAATACTGGCGCTTTGCCAGGTGGCAGTAGGGATTTGAAAGGGAAATATCAATAAGCATAGCAGAAAAATAAGTTATTTGCAATTAAAAAGAATGGGAAAAAAATATATATATACTTTGAATTTAATTCTGAGATTGACCTGTACTCATAGATTCATTTATTTAATAAAACAAGGCCACAGCAGAAGTATTTTCCCACCAGCCTGTCCCTTACAATGGATCTGTTTACTTTAGATTCACTGGTGATTACACTCAGCTGTACTATCTGTTTGAGAGCTTGGAACTTTGAATGCTGCACTAAGTGTCAATCTTTATATTACTGAAGGACAATTAGGCAAACCATGTAATTGTATTGTCACTTATTAATTTCCAGCTCCAATGTCATAAATTATACGCCTTAATTAATACCGCATGTCAATCACCATCCGCAACTTTGAAAGGATAAGGAGGTTAACAAGAATACATAATTAAAAGAAAACAGTGAATAACGGCACGGCTGAACAGTTTGTAAAATTAGACAAGAAAACTGGTGCTGTGTCAGCATGTAGGAACCAAGGCAAAAACAGGGGGGCTGACAAAATGCACACGAGAATTAAGAAGTCAGAAAATGAGGGGAAGTCTTAACTCTTAAAGTTTTATTCCTTTTGCAAGCCAAACGTCTGGCAGAAAGGTATTTGAAGAGCATTGTGGAATAAGTCACTAATTTCTTCTGTACCATACCACACAGGATGAAGAAATAAGTGTGTGTGTTTGCACATATTTACAGGTATAGATGGCTCAGTTCAGCACAGCCTCATACTGCAAGAGCTTTGCCATCCAAAAGAGGTGACAATGCTGTCTCAACACACACGGGCATGCCACAGCTGGCAAAACATGCCAGTTAAAATCCTTTTTTGATATAAGAAAGGAAGGTCCAGCTGAAGGCCACTGCTCCTTGAAGACTTGCAGCTCTAAGGACTGTCCTGGCAGGTCATCTGCTGCTGGGAAGAAATCGCAGTAGCTCTCCATTTCCCCCTGAGTTTGCAGATGACACCAAGTTGGGCGGCAGTGGTGATCTGCTGGAGGGGAGGAAAGCTCTGCAGAGGGATCTGGACAGGCTGGATCCATGGGCTGAGGCCAATGGCATGAAGTTCAATAAGGCCAAGTGCTGGGTCCTGCAACTAGGTCACAACAACCCCATGGGACTGCTACAGGCTTGGGGCAGAGCAACTGGAAAGTTGCCCACCAGAAAAAGACCTGGGGGTGTTGGTTGACAGTCAACTGAACATGAGCCAGCAGTGTGCTCAGGTGGCCAAGAAGGCCAACAGCATCCTGGCCTGGATCAGGAACAGCATGGCCAGCAGGAGCAGGGAAGTGAGTGTGCCCCTGTACTGGACACTGGTGAGGCTGCACCTCACTACAGGAAAGGTGTTGAGGTGCTGGAGCATGTCCAGAGAAGGGCAACAGAGCTGTGGAAAGGTCTGGAGCACAAGTGTGATGAGTTCATGGCTGAGGGAACTGGGGTTGTTGAGCCTGGAGAAAAGGAGGCTGAGGGGAGATCTTCTGGCTCTGTCCAAGTCCCTGCAAGGAGGGTGGAGAGAGGTGGGGGTCGGTCTCTTCTCCCAGGTG
The DNA here is from genome assembly GCF_000700745.2 of Antrostomus carolinensis. Lineage (NCBI taxonomy): Eukaryota > Metazoa > Chordata > Aves > Caprimulgiformes > Caprimulgidae > Antrostomus > Antrostomus carolinensis. Next base: position 18,245 of record NW_010325134.1, on the reverse strand, counting down.
ACAAGCGATAGAATGAGAGGAAATGGCCTCAAGTTGCACCAAAGGCAGTTGAGAATGGATCTGAGGAAAAACTTCTTCACAGAAAGGGTTGTCAAGCATTGGAACAGGCTGCCCAGGAAGCCTAATAAAGAGGCTTATGCTCCCAAGCTGGACCTATAGCCATGGTGTGGTGCAATATCCCCTCACCTTCCTACTTCTTTTTCCAGCTTGAAAGTGCCCTGGGCTGGGCATGCACAGGAGCTCAGGTTGCAGTGCCACCTTCCTGCAACCCCACCGCTCCCTTCCATGGCCATCCAAAGCCAACACACCACCCATCCCCTCACTACCTCAGCCCTGTAGTTTCCTGTTCTTCAGTTAACTCTCCTTTCAAAGGCTTGCGAAAGGCAGCACCGGAGAAGCTTGCAACATCTAGTGACATATTTAGATAGCAAAGAATCATTTTATTCCAACCTGTAATCATTAAAAAAAAAACCCAAAACTCTACTAACAACACTGCTAAAGATGTATTGCAGCTTTCATTGCACAGCAGGGGCAGCCCCAAAGATGTGCCCTGAAGTGTGATGACCCAGGACCTGGGGCAGTGCCAGGAATGGAAGAAGCTTCCCAGTACCTCATAATCTGAGATGAGTTTTCCTTTTCCTAAGCAGCCCTACTATATAAATATATCTCCTGCTTTAAAGATAACTACCTGTGTTTCAAGGCAGATATTTTTTCCTGTGTACAGCTCCATATTGTTATCTTTTACATTTTATCCCTGTTTCTCCTGTCTCTGCTCTTCTCTCTAGTGTCAAATATTTGCTTTCCAGTATATAAACCCACACTGGATCCCAGGTTTGAGACTTTATTTCATATGCATCCCGTATATCAAGATTTCTACTTGTAATATATTTGTGATGATAAATAATTTCATTTCACAATCTATCAGTAAAATAGTGTTGACTTTACTACTAGAAGCAATAACTGTAAGTGGCTTTAGTGGCCTGAATTTTCTCATACTATAACATTTTTTAAAAGAATCTTCTTTATGTCAGATATGAGGACATTACTGCTGCAACATGGATATCTGATGTACTGGTTTAATTTATTGACACAATATATTTTTTCTTGTACAGTACTCACAGTGATGCCATAAAGTATTTTAATCACTGGCAGAGTGATCTGCACTCAAGATACTTTTCCCCTTTCTGCAGCCACTTTGCATGCAAAGATTGAGGCGTTAACATAACAATAACTAAATTACAGTTCAAGAAACAAATTTCTTGGTGAACTCAATCCTGGAGGGTACTGAAAACACTTTCTGAAGCACTGAGTACTTCCAGCTTGGATACAAGTCAATGAGACATGCAGGTGCTCTGCAGCTTGCAGAATTGATCTCTTCCATGTTATCAGTTACCTGTTGTTATCTAATACGTATTGTATTGTATGAAAAAGAGCTATTTTCAATGTTCATTGTGGTGAGAACTATTAAGGAGATTTACTTGTCAGGCTTCACACATCATTAAAACACATCTATATGGAGGGGAAAAAAAAAAAAAAAAGAAGAAAAAATAGAAGATACATGAAATTATCCCTCCAAAAATTGTTGTATCTGCTTTCTGCATTAGCTATCGGAGTTCACATTTTTTTTTCAAGTATCATTCCAACACAATTTTGCATTAGGAAACAATGAAAACTGCAACATTACTTCGCAAACAACTCCAGCCTTGTCCTCAAAGACGCTGAACTACTGTTCTGCTGAAGTCATTGAAAGAAGTTTTCAGCAACCCAGGGATTCCAGAGATGGCACCAAGGATAAGTCGTTCCATCACCTTCCCAGGGATGGAGGTGAGGCTGACTGGTCTGTAGTTACCCAGGTCCTCAAGTCTGTCTTGGTCAAAACAAGCAGGTCCCTTGTTCAAAGCAGACTCCCTCCCTTCTGATTTACAACCACTCAGCATTAGGCACTGACAAGCCTGATTCCCCACAATGCCAGAGCAGGCAAGAGCAAAGCACACAGGGGATGCTTCATTTGAGAGTCCCATCTTAGAGCCTTCAAGCCCTAAAAATCCAACCTGGAAACTGCAGGTCCTTTCCTCAGGAGAATTCATCACTTGCTCACAACCATCCCCAGCTTTTAGAGATGCAGCAACCAACCTACATACAGCACAACCAACCTCAGCACAACCAACACTACAACTTACTTTCTTGTGACTCAGAGATGTCCAGGTCAAGCCTTCCTCCTTCCAGCAGCTCTACATTGGAACTAGGGAGGGGAGAGTCCAGCCAGAGCATGACCCCGGTAGCTCTCACAGGGATCGGATGCTTAGTGCATCAGCAGGCACTCTCCTGGATGGATCTGATATGTGCTGGTGGAAGCCCAAATAAATTTTCCTTAGTCATCAGGCCCTAGCTCAGAAGTGAACAGGACAGCTAGGTGTGTCCCATGGTCCTTCCAGGACACCCACTTACGTACAGTTCCCTTTCCCGGTGCTGGGAAAACTGCCTGACGTTACATCATTTCAGTAGTAAAGAACACAACCCCAAAAGATCACAACAAGCAGACAAGCAAACCAACCCCTCAAATAGTTCTTTTCACAACCTTTGGATTTTTAAGAAAAGCTCATGATTTTGAAGGTCCAACTCTGTTACGTGATCTGCAGTGTTGGTTCCAGGCTGTGCTCAGCCATCACAGCACCCGAGTGCCTTCTGGCACAGTGTTAAGCAACCGAATTAACATCTGTCATGGCTTTTTGGTTTGGTTTTTTTCCCCCTCTCATACTTTGTATCCTTTGTCTACCTCCCTCCTTCTAGGGCAGATGTGTAGAAGGTGGAGTGTTTCATTTTTGGATGTTTTTGTAGGTTAGTATTATATGGGTCTGTGTATAAGTATAGAATGAAACTAGAAAACAACTAGGGCATTTTTTATTTATGGAGCACTGGGACAGGCTGCCCAGGGAGGGTGTGGAGTCTCCTTCTCTGGAGACATTCAAAACCCGCCTGGACACCTTCCTGTGTGATCTCATTGAGGTTCCTGCTCTGGCAGGGGGATTGGACTGGATGATCTTTCGAGGTCCCTTCCAATCCCCAACATTCTGTGATTCTGTGAGGGAGAAAATAGAAATATATACCTTTATGCACACACGTTCCATACATACAAACTATCTGCACAAAATAATAGTGGCAATGGTGACACTTTCCGTTGAGGAAAAATCTGATTAGCAGTGCTTTTGGGAAACCCAGGGTGTGAAGGGACTACAAGAATTAACCCACGTGCACCTGAGAGGATGCAGTATCCTTCCTGAGTGCTGTGCAGCAGTATTGCATCTGCTGAAGTTCTCTCACCACAGCACCATTGTTTAATGCTATCTGCTAATGTCAGGGTGATAGTGCTGCTGTAATTCTTACAGTTATTCTCCTCTCTGGTTTCAGAACTCCCCACTCAGTCCTTACTCATGCTGAACTTCCCTTAAAGTTAGTATGTGTGGTGGTTTCACTGGGCTGGCACCCAACACAGCCACTCGCTCACTCCCCCCACTCCCAGGGAACAGGGGAGAGAATTGGGGAACAAGGGTAAGGAGACTCGTAGGATGAGATTAGAACAGTTTAATAATAGAAAGAAAAGAAAGCTTAAAATAATAATTATATTAAAATAGTAATGATAGTAATAAAAGATGCAAATGAGTGACCCCCAGAGCCATGGCTCACCACCCATCGACCAAGCCTGGCCCGTTCCCAGATCACGATCCTGGAGGAGCGACAATCCCGACCCAAAACCACAATCCCGGGAGAGCCAGAGCCCGAGCCAAAGCCAGAGAGAGCAAGAGAGGAAGAGCCCCTCATGAATCTCCTGCCCATGGGGGACAGGAGATGGAACAGCCCCTTGGCAGAGCCCAATGCCCATGGAGCTGATCCATTGCAATATTCCTCGCCCCTGAGATCTTGCGCTTGCAGACGGACAAACACAAAGTCCTTCAGTGCCAGGGACACAAATGCAAACATCGGTGAGTTATCAACGTTCTTCTCATGCCAAATCCCAGCTGAACCCAAACCCCAGCGCTGTTCTGGCTGCTGAAAACAAACCCAGTTCTGTCCCAGCTCAAATCCAGGACAGTGAGACTATAAAAATCAATGCGGGGTGCCTGGAAGAAGGCTTGGGAAATTTCAGCATCTGCTAAGCTGATTTGTTTTATCACTGACGTATTTTTATTTCCTCCCTATTTCTTTTGCACGTGTCTACCTCTGTTTTGCAAAACAGCAGCATCAGCCCACCTGCTTCCCA
>NW_010325134.1:8891-13937 GCF_000700745.2 Antrostomus carolinensis | reverse complement strand
ATCCACCGGCTAACGCTCCCGCCGCCGCTTTGCCAGGGACTGTACACGCTTCGCTTAAGAGCTTCTCTTCTTCATACTCGATCTGTTGTCTCCCTGTTGAAAATCTCACTGACACCGCTGAGGCTAACAAGGTCAAGTGCTTCGAGATGGAAGCCTTTTGTACTGATGAACAGCTGAAGGGTGCGACATATGTTTTAGGGCCCTAGCAGCTGGCTCAGCGAGAGCCTCTTGGGTCTCTTTTAATGATAAATCCAGGCCCTGCTACTTCATCTCAGCATGGAAATAGCAGCGTGTTAACATTCATCCAAACTCTTGTGTCTGTCATTAACTCAGCCCTTCCACTGTAGTTACAGGGGAGAGCACAGCTGACATATCACCTGTCCTCCCACCTCGCCGAACAGGAGGGCAGGTTACGCATCAGTGCAGCGTTTAAATACCATTTGACTGAAAACTACTGATTACTCCACATGTTTTACGTCTCTGGGTTTGGGGTTTGGTGGGGTTTTTTTGGTTTGGTTTGTTTTGTTTTTAATTTTCCTGAATGCCAGCTGCTCACAGTTGTTTCTTCCTCTTGCTATTTTCTGTAAAGTATAAATATACATAAAAATATAAACATATATATATATGTGTGGATATATATATATATAAAGCTTTAGAACAGATGCTTACAAATTGTGTCAGTCATGCATACAGCAGAAATCAAACAAGCATATCTGCAATTGTCTCTGCAAGAATAAATCAGCTCGTGGCTGCACGAGGCCCCAAAGGTCACAACCTCCCATTGAGCCACGCTCAGAGGAATGAAAGAGAATAACAAATTCAGCAATAAATGCTTTCTTTAGTAAAAAGTTTTGAAGCCACTGGTCAGGAGGGAGGGAATTTTCCCAGTTCTCCTCCTCTAGCAGTCATCAGTGCTCAACTTTCTCCTTTTAACAAGTACTTTGGGATCCTTGAGAGTGAAAGGTGCTATATAAATGAGAGATGTATTAATAAAATCCCCAACTGCAGTTCAGCTGCACATGGGAGCTCCTCCAGCTCAAGGCTGGAGTAATTCTGCTAGGCAACCACAGATGGTGTGACAGATGATCTCAGCAGCCCATCCTTCTATGTTTTTTTTTTTTAGTTTAAATTAAAACACCAAAAAAAAAAATTATAAAGCTATCCTGGCATGCTGCAGATTTCAAGGGCCTTCAGTTCATCTTCAGAGCTAGTTTTGGTCCCTTTACTGCTATTCCTTGTCAGAAAGTTTTATACCTGGATCCATCTGGGGAAAGAATGTGTATGCTAGACATTTGCTTCCACCTTGCCATAAATGGCAGGGGAGGGAGAGAGGTGAATGCCTGGGATAAATGAATCTCTCTTGTTGAGAACAGAAGCAGACTCGTCATCCCAGAAAGAGTTCAGAACTTCAGGATTTCTGGTTCCCTCCCAGCTAGATGAATATCCAGTCAGCCCATAACAGACTTTCTTTGAGGTGCTGACTCCTTCTAAGCACTGATGCCTGTACTTGAGTTAAACGATAAACTGTCAGAAGATGAGAATTGACATCATGCAGGGACAGGAAGGAAAAATGAAAAGGGTCCGTCAAACCGCATGGAGGTAACCTGCTACCAGACCTGCCAAAGAAAACGTTCTGGTCGTTGGAAATTGGCTTCTGTCTCCTCTAAAACCACTGTGATCACAACATCCCAGACTGGTGGGGGTTGGAGGTGACCTCAGGAGATCATCCAGTCCAACCCCCCTGCCAAAACAGGTTCCCTACCCCAAGTTGCACAGGAAAGTGTCCAGGTGGGTTTGAACATCTCCAGAGATGGAGACCCCACATGTGTGATCTTGGTACAGATTAGTCACACCAGAGCACAAAAACCAAGTGCTCAGATCCCAGGGGTTTTAACTGTTACCTATAGGCAATAACTCTGGTCCAGAAGAGTTTGCTGGGTTTTTTTCCTCTCAGCATTGCAGCCTAAAATAAGATTCACTGCAGAACCCTAGAAAACTGCAGAAGTTAAGGTTTTTGCACGTAGTTGCTCATGGAACAGATTGTGATAGCAAGCCATTTGTAATATAAAACATTTTTAAAATTATTTAACACCTATTGATAAAATTTGGCATAAAAATATGCATATTTAATTTATCGGGGCAGAACTATAACCCTCTAACTAAAACTCTTAATTTGCTCACATACAGATTTGGGCTAGGGATTTAAGGGAAATTCCCACTCCTTTCCTGTGTGCGATGAAGCTTATACAGGTAGATCATTGACTTAAAATGTTGATTAATATATGACTTTTCTGGATGGTCACTGTGTATCATCATTAATTCTCATCAATCTTTTAAACTCTAGATAATTTATTGAGATAATGCCAAAAACCAGAATTTTAAAATCTAATTCCTAAATGTAAAAGTAAATTTGCTTGCTTTTAAAAGCCAAGTCTTCAAACATTCTTGTTATGTTGGAAATACTTATTTTCTCCTCATTTAAACCAGAGAATAAAAATGGTCATGCCAATGAAGTCAGTGGTGTGACACCAGAACTTGGTCCATTTCTCTTAAAAGTGTTTGCAACCAAAATATAAAAAACTCCTTTTGGCTGTACTGTTTATTTCTGATTTTAATATCTTCAAAAGTTATGCTTCAGTTTTGTTTATTGCTTTATTAGAAGAGTTTTATTATCAAAATATTTTATGATGCACAGCATAGGCAAATTAGCTCCCTGGGAGAACTTATAAACTACTTTGTGCAACAGCATCTGCTGATAGCAAGAAAATGATCTACAAAAAGTCTTCACGTAGCGACGCGTTTTGTAGCAAAATAATCCCTGGAATTCACCCAGTATGATGCTTGACACGTTCAAAGCTATAGAGGTAGAAAAAGTGAGCTGGAGATGGGAGGTGAGCTGCATCTCACAATGGTTTTGCATTTTAAATATCAGAATCGACATGCTTGGAGCGCTGAGGGAAGCGTGTGAGTTCCAGCCTGCAACACCAAGGGAGGGCAAGGACCACAACAACGCCTGCGTTATTACTGCCAGAAATCGGATGGAAAAGAGGACAACTATCAAGCTGAATGTTTAAGTATCTTCTCACCTTTCCAGCACAGAAATAGCAAAGAAAGAACTAAGAATATGTCAGTAAAGCATCAATGTCACAGTTCAAAACTGATTGACAGGAGCTTTGCAATCAGTCCCCAAAACAGAGCCTTCCTCCACTCTCCCACTAAGGTTGATGGTCACAGCTCCAGTGAGCATGGCACTGGTGGCAAAGGAACTTGAAGAAGATACAGAAAATGACATTTCATAGACTTATAGAATCATTTGGTCGGAAAAGACCTTTGAGATCATCGAGTCCAACCGTACCTGTCCACTACTAAACCAGATCTCTGAGCACCTCATCTACCCGTCTTTAAATACTTCTTACTAAGTTTACTTTAGCATCACTACCGCAGAAGCTGGTACTTACTTTGGCAAGATGCTAGCTGCTACCCAAACATACTTCACCTGATGGCCAAAGTAATGGAAACTTCTCATCTAAGTAGTCTTTTTTAGAATCATAGAATGGTTTGGGTTGGAAGGGACCTTAAAGCTCATCCAGTTCCAACCCCCCTGCCAGCAGCAGGGACACCTTCCACTAGACCAGGTTGCTCAAAGCCTCATCCAGCCTGGCCTTAAACCCTCCCGGGGGGGAGCAGCCACAGCTTCTCTGGGCAACCTGTTCCAGTGTCTGACCACCCTCACAGTGAAGAACTTCTTCCTAGTATCTAAATCTAAACCTCCCCTCTTTCAGCTTAAACCCATTTTCCCTTGTTTTGTCATTAAGGTCTTAATGTCATTAGAGACTGACATTTTGTCATTAGAGACTGACTGAAAAGTCAGTCTCACTTTCATAGATTGTACCCCATCCTGGTTTTTATTTTTTTTATTTTAAAAAAATATTTTATTTTTAAAAAAATTATTTATTTTTCTTTATTTTTTTCTTTATATTTTTATTTTTCACATATGAAAGTATCATCTTCCTAAAGATGATCTTAAAAGATCTCTTTTCATTATAGAGAAGCTCTTCCAGGTTGCTTTGTTCATGCACTGGTCTCCATTAGGCCTATCTTGCACCAGTAGCAACTCTGTGTCAGTGTCCAAGCCATTTACCCTTCAAATTTCCTGGGTTTTTCACCAATGTGGTCATTTCCACAATGATTTAGGGTCTGGGTTTCTTTGCATTTTGTTTTACATGCCAGAAAAAATTGTTCAGGTATTTCTGAAAATACATTTAGGGAGTCACAAAATGTTCCACCGAGATTATCATATTTCAAAGAGTTGTTGTGTCCCTTGAAAGAAATCTGTATATTTTGTAGACATTTCTGGCCTCAGAAATATCCTTTTTTTATTCTAATTGAGAGGAAGGATGTAGATATAACCATTCTATGAACTGCAGCAATAGTTTCTTATATTGCTAAAATAATCACAGCACCCAATAGTTTTCTATCAGGTCGCAAAAACTTTCAACCTAAAAAACTTCATGATGGTTCTACTTCCATTCCAGGGATTCAAACTAAGTCAAGACTATAGAAAATTAGTGCCCATACACAACTGATGAAGGTCAGTATAGAGCCTTACTAGGCACTGTTGTTTGTGTGAGACACAGTGGTCATTGAAATCACCATGATTTCAAAAGCTTTTGAAAATGGAGAAAGTTTTTATTGACTAAGCCATTTAAAAGCATCTTCCAGGCCCTGTAAACATCCGTACATACATCTGAATGTAGTTCTGGTTAATATTTTCCATTTTAAACACCTTGTTATTCTGAAAACCTAACCAGGTAGTTACTAAAATAAACATTACAGACCCTTAAGAGTCAGGAGTATTACAAACCTTTTGATATTTTAATTTAAAGAGTCTGGTGGGTTTTTTTTTTTGCCCCAGAAATACTCGAAACCTCTTTTTGCTTCTCTTTGTTCCTAAATGCGCAAAAAGTACACGCAAATTGTATTAGCATTAGGCAGTTTTGCCCGTTTTCTTGAAAATAAGAACTACCATTATGCATCTTAGTCTTT
>NW_010325134.1:0-5000 GCF_000700745.2 Antrostomus carolinensis | reverse complement strand
AATGCCAAAATGGTTAGCAAAATAGTTGTTTCATTAGATTCTGTCGATGATTGATTCCTTGAGGATCCTTTAAGTATTTTAATGAATCTCCATCTGTACCCAGAAAGCTTTGTTAAAAATCAGGCATCTTTTTACATTTCAAATCCATATTTGCTGTTTAGGAAATGCATGTGCACACCAGCTCTGCTGCTCTGGGGAGCCACCTCTTTCTATTGCAAATCTAACCCAGCCAAGCTTCTCCCAGATGTTGGATGGGGTCGTGCTTCATTAAGGCTCAAACAACTCATCTCCTGTTACCTCTATTTTTACTCAAGAAATTTCTCCTGGTTCATCTTCCACTGTATCACCACAAGAAAGTGCTGAGTAACTTCAACCCTTGAGGTCTTGAGCAGAAGTGATTGTTGGAGGATCAAGGTAGACCTACAACACTCGTCTCCACATATTAAAGCATGCCAGTGGATCTGGGTCTGTGTCCCTTCTAGGAGTTTTCTGATAATGATAGAAAAATTCTGAAGTAGGAAAAGATCAGTTCAAAAATGTAGTTCCCTGCCAAACAGATACAGTAGCTTCCAGTACCAAGTGCCAGGCCCAATTTCTGAGTGCCTCAAAGTAAGAGCTACATTGCAATTCTGGACATTTCTTGTTCATTATTATCCTACCAGTCATGAAAAAAGGACTGCTATTTTAAAACTGAAACTTCCTACCATGAGCAAAGTGTGATGTCAAGCTTTTCTACTTAAAAAAAAAAAAATGTTTGTTTGCAACACTGTATTTCTTCCTCTGAGTCTTCAAACCAGGAAATAGAGTAGATTTAGTCACAGAAAAAAGGCTGATTTCTTTCCTACAGCCCTTATTAGCATGAATCTTAGATATTTCAAGTCAATTACATCCAAGCATTTGTTAATTTTTTTTTCATTTTTAGTTAAAAATACATATCAGGCTGCATGTACTTAAGTTTAAATATGAATCTTAGATATTTCAAGTCAATTACATCTAAGCATTTGTTAATTTTTTTTCATTTTTAATTAAAAATACATATCAGGCTGCACGTACTTAAGTCTAAACGATTTAAAAGCCAAGCCTCAAAATACTGAAAACACAAAAATTCTATTTCAGACCTTCTTGAAATCAGTCTTTGAAGAAAACAACTAGTTGCTAAAAATCTAATTATGCAATTGCAACCTCAGCTGCAAGCTTCTTCTCACCCTTCTGTCTAGTTCTCCCACTGCTTATTAGGAAATCTAAGACTCTACTAGACACAACATTGTCAAAAAAAAAGTGGGAGTCAATACCAGAAATTTCAGCAGAGAAATGGCTCAAGAGGAGATAGGAAAAAAAGTGGAACTATACTGTGTAGTGTTTTATCATTTCTCAAGAATTCATTTAACCATGGAAGGCAAAAGGCAAAACACTGAAGTTTCACTGGAAACAAAAATAAAAAGAAAGACTCAAGGAAAGATAAAAAAAATATTCTGGAAGATTTGCTCAAACCAGGTTGTCAGGTTCAAGACTGAAAGCCAAGTAAGTAAGGATATTCTTGGGGCTAAATTCAGATATTTGATCAAGAATTGAATCAAGTTCAAAATCTGACCCCACCACAAATTACATATGGGAAATTATGGCTTGATTTTCCCAAAATATCCCTATGCTTCAGGAAGCACTTGCAGATATCGACTGGGTGGCTGCCACTGGAATTTGTGACGTTATAGGCTTACACTGGTTAGGCACTTCTGCAAATTGTACCTGTTTGCATGTGTACTCGTGCAGAGCACGGCTGTGTTCGAGCTTGGATGACATCTGCAACCAAATCTCCTGAGTGCTCCCTCACCATGCTTCTGCCTGCACCATGGCCCACTCCTCAAACACATGAACGAGGCGTCTTTCAGATGGAACTAAGCTGCAAGACGTGCTCCAGGAGGGCATCACCACACCATCACATCCATTTCTGTAACAGGACTTAAAAGCCTAATGAAAGATCTCAGTTTAGGAAGCCATGGCATACACCTTGTAAAGCCAGACAGGATCTGAGAAAGAGGTGTTCCTCTGCCCCTCTTTCCTGATAGGTTTGTTTGGTAGGTAGTCCCAGAGCATGGCTAACATCCACCAAGTGTAGACAGCTCAAAGTACATTGGCAGTTATTCCTTTCTTCTAAAACAGTAGGAAAGGAGATGTCCTCCTTTCTACTCTAAAGAAGTGGTTGGAGCAACAACCCAGGAGGTGAAATCCTTCTTTGTGTGGTTCAGATCCTCAACCCTCACCTCCATATTTTGTGTTCTAGATACCAACCTGTAGGTGTAGGCACCAACCATCTTTTTTTCATCAAATGTATTCTACTGTAGAATACATTACATGGCTGAAGAATATTGAGAAGAAAGAAAAAAAACCCCATAATTTCAAAGAGTAGCAGTTGATTAATGACAGAAGGAGATTTATGTCCTTAATTTGCCTTCTGGCTTGTTTTTGCATTTTGTAAGATACTCACTGGAGAAGTAATGCATCAAAAGCCTACTGCATTGCTGTGTGAAGCACTGATACCAAACTACTTTTCACTCTCCTTGACCCACCTGATGAATCTGAAACAGATTTCAGCAGCATCCTGCAACCTAATAGCAGTCGGGCATAATCCCACAGCATTTAGGCAACTTCTCTGGGAGATGGAGGCTATTTGGTTGAACTCCAGGAGTCTTCAAAATCTGGTGCCCTCTGCCATGGAGAATGTGTCAAACCCTTGCATTGGGTTGCTATCATTATCTTCGTTGCTGCTATGGTGAGAAGAAAGCAAGTGCCCTTAGTACTTTGAGAAGAACAGGGATAGAGACATATCTCCAGAGGAGGATTCTGGTAATTGAGAAGTTACACCAACACCTCAGGAAGAAGAGGTTCGAGGTTTTTTTCATTACTTCCTATTAGCATACCTTCCCTCAGAGTGTGCTGGGTTTCTTGGACTGCCTTTCCTTGGTGTCTGAACCTCAGTGTGCGTGTGTTCAGAGGCACAACCAACGCAACATTTTGAACCTCCCAAAATACCAAAGCAGCTTTTCCTCCAAGTCCCCAACAACAATGGTGATGCTGGTAGTCTCTGGAGCAAGTAGTCAGAACCTGACCCTTCTTCTCAAGTCTGCAACTTCATAGTGAGTTGTACCTCAGTTAGTGAGCCAAGGTCCAAATCAAGAATGAATCAGAGGACTAGCAAACCTTCTTACTCCTCCCCCTAGCTCCACCAAAATCTCCAGTCTAATGTGCCAGGACCTCCAATCTGGAAGCACAGTTGTCCTTCTGCAGCTTTTGACAGAAGAGGGAGAACTATCTCCTAGTAGGACAGGAAGACTCCCACCTCCCCATGGCTGGATGGGAGGTGCCACCCAAAGCATGCTACCCTCTTTCAGAAGAAAGAACGATGGATGAGCAGAGGCAGAAGCACAGCAGTTCAGACAGGGCCAGGCTACACACAGCACCATGGACAAGAGCATGTCAGTAGCTTTGCCACAATCACAGTTTTCTTGCTGCCAAGTGATCTGGGATTCGTGTGTCCACTTACACCTGCTGTATTGCCATGGTCCTGGTGTACCAGACATCTGCAGTGAGCATCGTAAGGGTCAGATTCTCCTGAGACCTGCGTCTGATATTCCCAAAACACATGATGCCCAAAGCATGCCAGATAATAATTCAGTTAAAGGGGCCTGTACCAAACCTTTCCTGGCCTTCGTGTCCCATCCAAGCTGTGGAAACCTCTCCCTGTTCCACCTCATGGAGGGAAAGCTAGCACTCTCTCCCTGCCCTTGGAAACACAGCACCAGGAGTTAGGGAGCCAGAATTGGACCTTTAAACAGACTAATGCCACCTACTCAAAGCACGAGGGGCTGATGGGAACCTCTGGCCTCAATTAAACGAGCAGTCCTGAGAGGCTGAAGATCCCTGCACCACCTGGCACAAGAGGCTGGCCAGAAAAGATGCTGCACCTCTTCTCTCACCTATACATAGAATCACAGAATGTTGTGAGCTGGAAGGGACCCACAAGGATCATCGAGTCCAACTCCTGTCCCTGCACAGGACAAGCCCAACATTCACACCATGTCCCTGAGGGCACATGTTGGTCAAATGCTTCTGGAATCTTGTCAGGTTTGGTGTCACGAGCACCTCCCTGGGGAGCCTGTTCCAGTGCTCCACCACCCTCTGCCTCAAGAACCTTTTCCTCATGGCCAACCTCACCCTCCCCTGCCACATCTTCCTGCCATTTCCTCTGCTCCTGGCATTCGTTGGTGGCCAGAGAGAAGAGATCAGCGCCTGCCCCTCCTCTTCCCCTTGGCAGGAAGTTCTAGACCATGATGAGATCTCCTCTCAGTCTCCTCTTCTCCAGGCTGAACACACCAAGTGACTTCAGCCTCCCCTCTAAGCCCTTCACCAATCTTGTGGCTCTCCTCTGGACACTCTCCAGCAGCTTTAGATCCTTTTTATATATCCAATATCTTCTTCACAGAGACCACAAGCAAGTGGATGCTGCATACTTAGAGCTTCCTCAATCCCAGCTTGCGATGCAGCCAGGGGGGAGAGGGACACCCAGAAACTGAAGACATCCTCAGGCTCCCAGGTTAAACGCAGTCTTTGTTTACACCACCACAGACTATAAACCCATGTTTAAATTTCTAGCTGAAAGGTTGTTTGGTGGCAGCTTTCTCTGAAAGCCTGTCACACTTCGGCTGCGAGTCACTCCTTCGTTAACTCAGCGCAATTCCAATTTATTTTTCATTGACTGCTACATCCCTAAATATTTCCTTTTAATATACTGTCTCAGAATTTACACAACAAGCTTTCTCGTGCCACATGGCTGAGAGGAAACACATACTGTGATGATTGCAGCTCGTCCATGATGAAAAATATCTATCATTATATGCTGCCCCCCCCCCTCCAGTTCTTGTGTACAGTTATAATAGTTACGCTTTGGTGCAATCAAAATGCTTTTTATAAAGAACTTCCATATAATCAAGAAAGGAAAAAAAAAA
>NW_010325133.1:17272-73483 GCF_000700745.2 Antrostomus carolinensis | reverse complement strand
CCCACGCTGCTCTGGGTGCAGCCCAGGATAACACAACAGTATTATCCGGGAACGCTTTTTCATGATCTCTCTGGCCAAAAGATTGCTTTCTGTCCCTAGTGTGAGTTATGTTTTTGTTTTCCTTGATGCTAGATCGCAAGAAACTTGCTCAATCATAAGGTCATACTTTTAATCAAAGAAAATCCAACTCATGTGCTTGTTCTTGTACAGGTATAAGTACATACGGTGTGTTAGAGAGGTTTGGTGCTCTGTCCCCTATACGGAGGGTTAATCCACTTGGTTACTAGTTGTCTGGATGTTATAAGGATAACTAGAGGTTATTGTTACATACAACCTGAGAGAGATGCTTTAAATGATCCAGTTTTGTTTACTCTTGACTGCTTGAATATTTAAGGATGTTATGTCCCTCTTCCACCTCAAGTCAGGTGATGACTACTAGAGTAGGGAAGGAGGAGACAGGAAGAGGAGATGATCTACAGACTTGCAGTTCTTGCCTCTGAGAGCAATCAGATTGTAAGGAAAAATATATGGTAAAAAAGACTGTCAGAGAACGTCTTCTAAATAGAGGATTTAAGGGTAATTACAACCAAAATGGCATTTAAGACAACTGATTCTTACTTGTTGACTGACTATACCCACCTGTTTTTCAAGTTACTGCTTCTCTAAGTAAGAAATAAAGCCAAGCTTTCTGATGGACCTTTTCTTTTTCCTTAGGATCGGAAGCTGTCCAAGTCAGAGCGACAAAGATTTAAAGAGGAAGCTGGGATGCTGAAAGGGCTTCAGCATCCCAACATTGTCAGGTTCTACGATTCCTGGGAGTCTACAGTCAAAGGAAAAAAGTGTATTGTTCTTGTGACGGAACTCATGACATCTGGAACATTAAAAACGTAAGTAAATTAAGGCTTGTCAAAGTGTGTAAGAATCATTAGCACACAATCAAGAGCGCTAGAAATGGATTGTATTTCAGAATAGGTAAGAACAGAACCCTTCTGCTGAGGGCTGAACTTCTGTAGGGGAATTCTTGTTTAAGAGGAGTCTCTCTAGCACAGCAGAGTGTGGTAGGATATCCTTTAAGTTAGTAACATTGGTTGTAGAGCCATGGGGGTGGGTCTGTTCCACCAAGGAACAAGGGACAGGACAAGAGGAAATGGCCTCAGGTTGCACCAGGGGAGGTTTATGTTGGATCTGAGGAAAAACTTCTTCACCCAAAGGTCAGTCCAGCATTGGAACAGGCTGCCCAGGGTGGTGGTGGAGTCACCTTCCCTGGTGGGATTTAACAGACGGGCAGACGAGGTGCTGAGGGACATGGGTTAGAGGTGGAATTGGCAGTGTTGGGTTTATGGTTGGACTCTGTGATCTTAAAGGTCTTTTCCAACAACTACAATTCTGTGATGTCCTAGCAAGCTCATGCAGAAAACTTTCATGTTTTGAGAGCTCAGGGAGACAATGCTCTATTTTCACCTCTCAGAATTTTTCATTTTCCTCTCCAGCTGCCTACTATTCAGCACGAGCTGGTTTGTCAAGTTCAAAGCACGAATTCATGCACATCTTCTGGGAGCTTTTGAATGTTACTACAGTAGAAATAATATTACTACAATATAAATAATATGTAAAAAGAAAAAAAAACAACAAACCACCATGTATTTGTTTAGGTGAAATTTCATGAAAAACTAAACTTAATTAAAACCTGGAAGTATGCAGGTGCCTGCAGCTTCAACCTGTGAAGTAGTTGAGTGAAGTTAGATGTATTTTTAAGGCAGAGTTAAAAGTAGACATCAGTAAATGAAACTTCTGCAGGGCCCTCTTGTGGTGTGGGGAACCCACGGGGTTTCCACTGAGCTCACACCTTTGCCTTGTGCTGTGGAAGCGTGCGGAGCCGCGAGCTGGTGCGCGAGCATCCGCTCACCATTAACCTGCTGGAAATAAAACTGCCAGCATTTGAAATCCAGGGGTTGTAGGGCCTTATCTTAATTCAGTGCCCATTTAAGTCTTGGAGAGGCATTCAAATTGGAAATGTGTAAGCAGGCTGTAGAAACTGGAAAGAATTTGCAATCTATTTGGTTAAAATAGCCTGTGAACGTGGCGTGTTTTTACGCTGCTTATTGATAACCACAAATGGACGTTCTTAAAGAAGGGAAAAAAGTGGCTCTTTGGGAGTCTGTGATTACAGGGAAGTGTTTGTCTCTTGAAATAGTACTGGAGGGCTAAAGATACTGTCACTTTCTTTTTAGCTGTGTGCTCAGAGAAGATTTTTTTGAGGTTGTTTAACGTATTTCAGATAAAATAATAGCTTTTTTGCTTCATGTGCCTTTTTTTTCAGAGCCGTAATAAAGATTTTGAAGCTCTCTACGCATGCATTTAAATAAAGTTACCTAATTTCATGTTAGAATACATAGTGTTAGATTTAACTTTTTTCTCCCTTTCTTATTCTGTTCTCCCTTTCACAAATTTGAATATTTGGATTTGCTTGTTATGTGGTGGCATAAGCGAGATGATAAAGGAATAATAGGTAGTTATAAAGTAGGGTGTTGGTAGGGAGAAATACCTCTGATTTGCTATGGGATTATTTTGTACTCTGAAGTATGAAAGTATTTTATCCATTAAGAACTAATAGACTCTGGAATTGAAGGTTATTTTTTTTAAACTGCAGACTTCTGTGTGGGTGTTTTTCCCCAGCATTGTATAGTTTGTGTTACAATTGTGATTTGGTTTATTCTTAACCACTTCACTTGAGACTCGAGAGGTGAACTGTATGGGAAACTTCTGATGGGCCAAATTTAGTATCATTCAGTATGTGTCATATTCCTAGATTTGCTTATGATATTTGGCTTACTGAGTATTACTTTCAGATGATTTTTCAGTATGTTCCCATTACCTGCATGTAATGTAAGTGATACGTTCCTCATTTTGACATTTGGCACATAGACATTGTTGTCACTTGATGTAAAAAAAGGAACAGAAGAAAAGGGTGATGATGTCTTAAAGTAAATTTTCCTTCTTTTTTTGTATTTGTGTATACTTAGGTGTATCTCTGCAGGCATAAATAATGTTAAAATATTGTGGACTCATTATTTTCAAATGCTGCCTGGGCAAATTTCTAATTTTGCATGAAGAAGAGTCCCTGAACTTGCATATCAGTGGAAAAGTTTTACATCTCAATTGTTGTAAAGGATTTACCTGCTTTCCAATACTGTGAGCTATCATGGGATTAAAATATTGGGAAAAAAAAATCGAATTGCCTGTTAAAAATATTACTGTCTTCATTAATAGTATAATTAAGGCTCCATCTGAGCTAGATCTTAGCCAGTAGTTTTGTCTAAGGCTGCTGTAGTGTGTTTCTGATGCACTTTAAATGAATGTGTCAGCTATCTGGTAGGACACACATCCCTACTAACTTAGTAGGGTTTCCTATAGCTCCTCGAGTTGAGATGCTATAGGTCAGCACCCTTCCTGCTTAAAAAAACCCCAAGCCCACAACAACCCTGAGACAGGAAGCCAAACTAGTTCCTGTTCCCTCTATTCATTGAAACTAAATATTAAGAAAGCCTGGTGTCCTTGTCTGTGCTTGTATTCCGTGCCTCTTCTATTCAAATACCTGTCATTTTAAACATTGACTAAGAACAACATTGATTAAGCAGGAAGAAGTTGAGTGGAGGGGCCACCAAGATGATCAGGTGCTGGAGTCCCTGCTCTGTGACTGGACTTGGTCATCCTGAAGAAAGGTCTTCCCAAAAGGAACCTCAACAGCAACCTTCCAGGGCGTATGAGGGAGTCAGTCAGGCTCTTTGCAGTGGTGCGTGGTGGGAGGATTAGAGACCAGGCATAAATGGAAACAAAAGAGCTTCAGACTGGTGGAAGAAAAAGCTGTTTTAGTGGTGGTTGTCAGGCAGTGGAACAGATTGCCCCAAGATGGGCAGGCTCCATCCTTGGAGATACTAAAAATCTGTTTGGATACAACCCAGATTATGGATGTGTCTCACATTGTGGCTGACTCAGACCTTCAGCAGAATCTTAGACTAGGAACCTCCTGAGGTCTCTTCAAGGCTGAGTTAGCCTATGAAACTAGGAAAATGGAAAACATACCGGCTAGTAGGGCTGCCTGTGGGGTTTTTTTATGTATGTGCTTCCATTTTAAATCAGTTTCTGCTTTAAGTGACACGTGACTTAGTTCATAACAGTGTTATGGAAAGATGACAGCAACACTGCAGGACGCTGGGTGATGGTTGGACCCAGGTCCTTTAACAGTGAGAAGCTGGCAGTAGACTAGCATATTTGAAACCAAGAATGTAATTACGGACTCCAGATGCTGAACTGAAGTGCCCCTACCATGTGATCTTTGGAACAGGCTCAAGAGAGATGAATGAGGGTTGTGTCAATAGCAAGAATTCAAGTGGTAGCTGATGTGATCCAGAACCTCCTTCCCTTTGCCTCCTTCCTTGGCTTGGCTTTTTCTCTGCCTGTCTTTGCATTCTGTTTTAAGACTTTATTTCCTTCTGGAACTGGGTCCCAATTGCTTTTACAGATCTGTTTTCACAGCAGGATTATTGCTAGCAACTTGATTTTCTAGATCTTCTTTTGAACTGGAGAAATTAAAAGTAAAAAGGATTAATACACTGTGTTTTTATGTTGGTGTTGATTCAAGTGACTCCATCGAGACTTTTTCTCCTGATCAAGTGGATATGCAGAAGAGACCCAACACTACCACAGCATGATGGAACGTGACTTGGGTTTAGTTTAAGATTGTAGTTACTAGACTCTGTGCTGGTCACAGAATTTACTGCCAGTCTTACAGTGGTGTGAAACTGGTTTTTATCGGAGATTTTGACTAAGTAACACCGGCTGAATAAAAATAAAGTCCTTGCTCTACACAGCATGCTGGTTCCTTTCTCTACATGTGTTCCAGCCCTTACTTTTTCAAAAGGAGGAAACCAACAACTCTTCACTTCAAATTGTTTTACCCAAAGAGAAGTTGTGAGAATGTGTTGCTGGATAACACTTGAATCCTATCATAGGTTGTTCAGCTTGTGACATCTCTAATCTGTTGAAGTTAAGGAGTAAAATAAGATCATTGTCTTGGGTCACTAGCATTGGAGTGTATTGTTGGTGTTAAATATGACTCCTCTGACATGACGTGGGATCTAAAAAAGCAGCAATGTTAGAACAGTTAAGGTTGGATCATATTCTGCCTGCAAAGGGACGCTGACTTTAGGTATGAACTCTTCCATGGCAATTATTTGGTAGAGTCTTCTTAAAGATTTCCCTTCCCCATCCATATCTGTCCATAGTTTTGAAGAATCTGCCAGGTACTACTCACTACATGTTATCAAACCCTGTACTGCACCAGGGAAGCCATCTCTAAAAATTTCTAATTTATTCAACAACTCAACGAGTAAATTTGAAGCAGAATGAAAGTGTAACCTGGAAACCTTGACCAGAGTGCTTGGACTAATACTGATAAGTATAACGACCTCAGAGCAGTTTGCAACACCTCCATGCTTGGTTAGTTGTTGTGAGTGTTCCACCTTCCCGCCCAGTTATATTAAATTAGGAAAAGGTTGTAACTATTTAAGCAGTTTCAGGATAAAAGGGAAGGAAAAAGCCTCTTAAATGAATAGATAAAGAATTGTTGTAAGGCAATAAGCCTTTAACTCTTTGTGATTTGAAACTTAACAAGCCAACCATCTAATTACCATATGGTGACTTTGTATGCAAATGAATTATTAGCTCTAGATCAAGCATTTCACGTTGAACTTTCAGCAGTGTGGTCCCCTGGCTAGAAGAAAGGGGTAGGCTTTGGGAGAGGGTGTCATCTTTAGCTCCTCTGAAATCTCGAAATGCCCAGGTAGATTTTATAATAGAAGGTGAAGTTGGAGTTTGTGCATCTGTCATTACTGCTTTTTTTTTTTTTACTCCAGAACAGGAAATGATACAGTGTAATCTACTACTTGTTAGCAAAACCTATTTAATCTACTGTTACTTTTTTTTCATTAGGTATTTGAAAAGATTTAAAGTGATGAAAATTAAAGTACTACGAAGCTGGTGCCGTCAGATACTGAAAGGCTTACAATTCCTCCACACCCGCACTCCTCCCATTATTCACAGAGACTTAAAATGTGACAACATCTTCATTACCGGCCCCACTGGATCAGTCAAGATTGGAGACCTTGGTCTGGCAACCCTGAAACGAGCTTCTTTTGCCAAAAGTGTGATAGGTAAGGCTCTCCTGTTTTGGAGGCTGGTGAGCCAGTCTTCCTGCTTGGAAACTTTGAGTTTTCTAAGAGCTGTCCTTAAAAATATGGTTTCAAAGGTGTATGGTCAGAGCCTGAAAACGTGTAGGCGTTGTTTCTCGGCTGTTGAGGTCATTCTGTGTTCCTGATGAAACTCCATGTTGAAATTTTGGTTGTGCTTTCGATATTTGTATGTTAACTTTCAGTATTTTGGACTATAGATTCATTGCCCTGCCCAACAGTTTTGTGCAACATTGTTGATAAAACCACTCTTGACTACGTATAAATCTCAGTGTTAATGTGATGCTGCTTCAAGCAATGTACAAATACATTTTGGTGACCAAACATTTTGATGTTTAGTGTAGCATTAATTTATACAGCCAATTTTTTTTTGTTTTAATTGTCAGCAGGGGTTAATATTAAATCTCTTGCACTTTGTGAATAATCAGAAAGTAAGTTATATCAAAGAAAGTACATATATATATATATATATTGCATAACAGTCAGACTGTGGTATAATGTCTTACTCCAGAGTCTATAGAATGTGGATTTCTGTAAGTTAAGAGGATGCATTGGGGAAGTATTGCCTCAGACTGGCTCTGTTCTTGTGTATCTACATAGCCCTTTTCAGAAGTGGGTCTGATGGTACCAATACAGTCTTTCTTGTGAATTCTTGAAAGAATTGGTTTTATCAGCTTTGTTTTTTTTATAGTTGGGTGAATAGGCTGCAGGGAATGAAGCTGCTGTCACTCTCAGTATTCAGAGCTTGCTAATACGCAGTATTACTCAACAGTCCTATACCACGATTCCTAGATGGGATCAATGGTGTATACCAGTCAATTGTCTTGCAAACTGGTGCTGAAATATTTCCTGCTTCTTAACCAGGTCAAAGTATTAATAAGAAAGAAAAGTATACAGTTCAAAAAAGAAAAAAAATTTCTTAAGTATGCCCATCTTATCCTCAAATTTATCACTGGAAAATTATCACTCCCGATCTAGCTGTCTGTTAACAGTTAGTCTTTGGATACATGACTGCAATTACATGCTCTTTCTTTGCTTCAGTGTGGTGAAAACAAGTAATGTGGCTATTAAAAAAAAATTATCTGTAAAGTGTCTTGAATCTGGTGCCTGCAGGAAATAATTCTGTCCTTAAATTTACAAAAAAGCCAACTTGCATCTCTGGCTGAAAGTATATCTGATCATACAACGCAGTCCCTCTGCTTCCAGAGGGGACACTGGGATGCTTCACTAGGCAATAATTTTCTGCACACTATTTAAATGGGACTTGTTGAATCTCACGCTCTCTGCCTGTAACTCAATCTCTCTGTATTTCTGAGTATTTTTGACCGTAGGATGTCCCTCACTAATGCCTGTATCTGCAGTAGGCCTATAAATATACTGCAGGTGGGAAGGTAAGTATATGAAAAGGGCTCTGGTGAGTGGCCTTTGCAGAAAATTACTTTTTACCCTTTTTTTTTTTTTTCATGAAGGTTTATATTTGTAACAACAGAGTTTTTCATTGCAAGGCCTTTCGTGAATGATTCTACTTTAGACAGTAGATGGAGAGCACCAGGTCAGAGACTAGCTGTGGGCTCTTACCAATGCTACTTCTTTTGCAGCAGAGGGCAGTCGGGTAATTTTTTTGGCAACGAGGTTTAATGTGCCTCTTTTCTTACAGGGAGAAAAGGTAAGTGTCTTAACTCTCCTTAGTATTTGGTTTGGAGCCTATGGCTAGGTCTACAGCTTTCCTCTCTTCTTATCCACTCCTCTCCATTTGACTCCAGCCTGATCCAGCCTGTTTTGGTCCTTATATTAACACAAAGCAGGATTTTTATCAGTCCTTTCGTGCCATTCTTATTTCGTAAAGGCCTTGCAATGGAAGACTCACAGAGTATGTTGCTGCAACAGAGTGACTAAGGGTTTTCCCCCCCCTCTTCTTTTTTGCCTCCACTTTCTCTTGTCTCACAGGTCTGCCCATCCGCTTCCTCCTGCGGTGAGTAACGCCAGCAGCCTCTGCTCGCTTTGAGACATTTAGAGTCTGAATCGTTCTTTTAATTTAAGGTACCCCAGAGTTCATGGCCCCCGAGATGTATGAGGAGAAATATGATGAATCCGTTGATGTATATGCTTTTGGGATGTGTATGCTAGAGATGGCCACGTCTGAGTATCCTTATTCCGAGTGCCAAAATGCTGCGCAGATCTACCGTCGAGTGACCAGTGTAAGTCCCCACTACTAATTCCACAACTACTACTACTAGCAGCAAAGGAGTACAGCTGGGTAGCATGGTACTGTGCAAGTGTGTGTGGGGGGAAAAAGAGAATCTGAGGAGAGGTTTTCTGGGGATGGGTGGGAAGGTATAGAATGGTTCAACTTACCAAACAGTCAAAAGCCTGTAAAATATGTGAATGGAAATAAAATTTTGCATGTGTTCATACTCTTCCTTCATGAGAAGGTACTGCATAGGGTTAAAAAAACAACAAACAAACCAAAAAACAACCAAAACTAAACAACAAAAGACATTAGAGTAATAACAGATTATTTGCTAAGCCACTCAGGGGATGGTGGAAGTACTTAAGTCTTGACGATTAGCTGCTAACTTTGTTCTCTGAAATAAAAGCTGGATTACAAATTCAGAACACTCTGGCTTAGCTGCTTGCCAAGGGAAATCATAAATTGTTACCTACAGTGATTTTTAAGTTAATAGTTTACTGAATGCCAAATGGCCTTTAGCTACTGTGTGTCGGGTGCACTTGTAATTATGCAGTGGAAATATTTGATAAACAGCAGGAAGATTTTTCACCCTGAAAAGCGCGGGTAAGTGTAGCGGTGGTGGTGGAGGCATTGTGAGTGAAACCAAAGAAGGCTGAGAAGGCAAGCAAGAGATGTGAGTTTGCCCATCTGACTAGGCTAAGTGGAACATACAGACCTTGAATGTAGGAAGCAGAATTGTAGTGCTAGAAATGTTCTGAATGGTCATTGCTAGATCTGCTTTGCGGTCTCTAAAACAGTGTTGTGAAGACTATGCTAGTGCAGTAGAACAAACTGCACGTGTTTGACCTTCTGGTCCTAAGCATTTAGAAAGAATAGTGAGGTCACCACTTGGGGAAGTAAAAACTTGCACCTAATTGCACATCCACACAGGTGTTCTGAAAAAAGGGAGGACAAAAAAACCTCATACCTCTTTCTCCAATACATAGACAGATGAATTCCTGTTAATCTTTTTGTGTGTATGATGCGTCCAGTTCTGGAGCCCCCATCACAAGAGAGACCTGGAGCAGCTAGAACAAGTCCAGAGGAGGCCACGAGGATGATGCGAGGGCTGGAGCAGCTCTGCTGTGAGGACAGGCTGAGAGAGTTGGTGCTGTTCAGCCTGGAGAAGGCTCCAGGGAGACCTTCTAGTGGCCTCCCAGTACCTGAAGGGGCTCCAGGAAGGCTGGGGAGGGACTTTGGCCAAGGGCAGGGAGTGACAGAACAAGGGAAAATGGGTTTAAGATGAAAGAGGGGAGGTTTAGATGAGATATTAGGAAGAAATTGTTTGGTGTGAGGGTGGTGAGACAGTGTCCCAGGTTGGCCAGAGAAGCTGTGGCTGCTCCTCCCTGGAAGTGTTTGTGGCCAGGTTGGATGAGGCTTTGAGCAACCTGGTCTAGTGGAAGGTGTCCCTGCTGCTGGCAGGGGGGTTGGGACTGGATGAGCTTTAAGGTCCCTTCCAACCCAAACCAGTCTGGGATTCTCTGAAAAGTGATTTTATGGTCTTGGAGAAGTTGAGGATTTAATAAACGACTTAGCTTTGGAAAAATAAAATGCCCTCTTATTCCTAATGCCTCACACTAGAAAAGGCAGATATAGTTACTGACTTACAGATGTTGGAAGAAGGGTCTTCGTGACAGTAATGAATTCTGAAGGAAGGCTTGGTGAAATAAAAGGCTGTTCTTTGTTTGAAGGGGAAATGAGAGGCACAGGAGGAGGAAGAAAGAAGGAATAGTTGGCCATTTTGGTTTTTTATCAGATGTTAGAGTAAGTTTTTATATATATGTATATACACATAAAGTCTTTTTTTTTTTTTTTCTTGCATGTTGGTGGACTTACCTGTAATTTTCTAAATAGAGAGGAAAAGCAAGGGTAAAGTCGAGCCTTTACTCTGCTCACAGCATTATCTGATCTGCAAACTGTTTGGATCAGTGAAAGAAAACGAAGTATCTTACCAAAACAGTCTTAGTGGTACCTTTGCTGTGCTTATGCACCTGTCTTAACCAGAGCTAAAGCAGCAGAGTTTTTGGTATGGAATGGGCACTTTCCTCAGAAAAGATACCTGATGTAACTACCCTGCCCATTTCTTAAACAGTGCTAGGAGCTGGGCTGTAGAGAGAATAATCAGCTTCTGAGACCATCTCAGATCTCAGGCTTGGAAGTCTCCAGGTCTTGAAAAGCTGTTTTTTTCCTTGGTCTGTGAAGTACTTATCAATTGGAAAATCTTGTAGGGGCTTGTAGCAGACAAACTTACCTAAAGACTTACCAGGGTCCAAATTACCACTTGTTTATTGTTCTTGGTGCTTCTTTCTCCCCATTGTTTTTGGTTAACTGTTGAACTTGGAAGTGGATGAGGAATACCAATAACTTTTCAGTCAGTCCAACACCACCTTCTACTCTACTCTGCTGCTGATGGTTCACAGATCAAATTTAATTGTTGATTTTTTTTTTTCCCACTACTGTTTCATCTGTTGCTTGAGAGCTCTAAAATCTGCTTTGATATGAAATCAAGGAAATCTTGTTTTCTTTCAGAAGGAGCAAGGAATAGGAAGGTAAATAAAATGAAATGTACATTTATCTGCTTCTAGGAAGAAAATGAAAAGCTGTGTGCTTTTGTATATTTGAGTTTGCTTGTTTCATTGTAGGCAAAAAGCAATTTGTTTAAAAAAAAAAACCAAACCAAAACAAAAAAAACCCCAAAACAAAACAAACCCAAAACCAACCACAAAGGAAACCTGAATAACTTTCAAGGAAGGTTTTCAATGAAGAAAAGATGGTATTATGTGGAAATAAGGCATAAACCTGTCTTTACTGATAATGGAGTATTCTGTGTTTCTTCTATAATGTGGAAAGCAGAACCATGTTATGAAATGAAATAAAATACTCTTTGTATTCTTTTTACCACTCTGTAAAAGCTCTGTGAACCACGGTGAAAAAGAGCCATATAGTTTTCTGTTCTTGTCCTTTGCTCCCTGTTAAAGAAAATAAG
Source organism: Antrostomus carolinensis (assembly GCF_000700745.2). Taxonomy (NCBI): domain Eukaryota; kingdom Metazoa; phylum Chordata; class Aves; order Caprimulgiformes; family Caprimulgidae; genus Antrostomus; species Antrostomus carolinensis. The sequence goes on along the minus strand of NW_010325133.1, from coordinate 62,019 downwards.
ATTTTTCTTTAATTTCAAAGGAGACTTTAGAAGTTTTAGACCCCTGTTTAGTCTGCAGTTGTCTAAACAGGAGTGAACCAATTAAGAAATTCAGTACTTCAAAGGGTGGTGTGTGAACCATCAGTAACAGCGCGGAGTCAAAACTTCCTCTGGAGGTGACTCCAACAGGACTTACCAACACACTTCCTTTTAGTGGATGTTGGAAGGTGAATGTGGTTTGTGGAAGAAGTTTAACATTTTCCATTTCAACCCCTTAGTTTACTGCTTTCCTAGGCATGCTGAGGAGTGTTCTGAGGTAGCAGCTGTAGTCCTGCTGTGTCTTAACTTAAAGGATTAATTTATCTAGCTGCATACACAGAGAGCAGAGGAGGTAGCAGCTGTAGTCCTGCTGTGTCTTAAAGGATTAATTTATCTAGCTGCATACGCAGAGAGCAGAAGGAAGGACAGGAATAATGGTCTGCTAGTGACAGTCATGAAAGATCATGCCATGTGGGAGCTTAAAAACCACTGAAAAAGCAATATGATAGCAATGTGCAGGCGATATGTATTTAATTAACTGATTTTCCTCACCCCTTTTGCAGTAACTATTAGCCTCAGTAAAAAGCACAGTTGCTTCATTACCTTAAATCCTTGCCATTGCTTAGGACAGAAGCCTGTAAAAGATCTTAGTGCCCAGGGTGTCCTCTCAGGACTGGACTTGGTGCTATCAGTTTACATTCTTTTCTCCCATTTTGGCTGTGCTTGTCTCTCTTCTATCATTGCATTCTGACCTTCCACCTTTTGTGATAAGGATTGCTCTAGCTGATGCCCAGGTACTGCAGCGTTGGGTTGGGGTTTGTTGGGATTACTCAAGAGTACTCAGTTATGTGTTCTGCCTCTTCTGTTCAGGGTTTTTCCTCGTGGTTGGAAGCAGTTTTCTGATTAACTAATATAGTTAAGGTAAGCAAAGATCTAGATATCAGGGCTGAAGTTCCTCCTAAAGACGAGACATGTTTTTGGCCCAGAGTTGTTGCTTTACATCTTGGATAATAAATAGCACTGCTGCATGAGTCTGCTCTTTGCAGGATGCTAGTCTATGTTGTCTGCATTGCTTCACTGGGAAGCTCCTGTTTTTCCTTAAAGCAGTGCGGGAGTGAAGTTCCTGAATTTTCCCTGGCCCAAGGAACAGGAGTGCAATTAAATTGGTTTTCTGGCTCACTTGAACTAGAAGAAATCTTTCAGTAGAAGAATCTGGGTGAATGCCTGGCTTAAAAAAAAAAAAACAACAAACAAACCAAAAAACAACTGTCTACAATTTGTAGAGCTCAAGGTGTGACAGTGAATGTTGTTGTACAGTTCTGGTTAGGAAGTCAGCAGGAGTTTGACACAGAGGTTGACCTCTGTTTGTACTTGCACCCTCTAGCACACTCAGTCCAGACCCTTTCACTAGCAGTTTCTTTAGAATGGAAAATGAGATCTGCACGTCTTGTCACTCAAGCTTAAAAGAGCCCAGCCTTCCTTTTCATTGTCATTAAATCATAACGGTGCAATTTTGTCTCAAAACCCCCTATTTTCATTGCAGGTATCCTCTGCCATTCTTTGGGAATAGTTCCAAATAAATTAGCAGTTAGTACTTAAAGAAATTGCAACTCTTGGGATTTGTATCTTATTGGGCAGGGGGAATTGAAGTTTAAGCAGTGTGTCTTTTCAGCTGGGACTGAGTGTATCCAGTGGGGTACTTGACCTCAGGAAAAAAAAACAAAACAAAACAAAAAAACCCCAAACAAAACCCAACAAAATAAACTTAAAACCCCCCAAACCATGCCCAAAACCCCCAACCAAATAATAAAAAAATCTCTAGCCTGGAATTAACTGAAAATAAGCTGCACTATTAAGGTTGTCTCTTCTCCTCTGCCCTCTTGTGCAGACGTAACTGTGTGATATACTGATAGATTAAGGAATGGGTCATCCCCCCCTTTTTTTTCAATTCTGCCCCATATCAGAGCAATACAGGCAATTCCAATACAAAATGTAATCAAGATCCTTAATTCTGTTGCATACTCACATGCACAAAAAAGGGGTGTAATATCTTGGTAAAATTCAGGAAGGTTTCCTGTCTGACTCTGTTCCTCTCTGCAGACTGGTATTCTTTCTTCGACCTGTTCCAGGTATATTTCAATTAAAACAATTTGTCACAGAAGATATTTGAAGTGGGCTACATGTGTATTTAAATGAAAACAGATATATTTATAGAACAGGCATCTTAAGTATGATTTTTTAACTGACTCTGTTTGGGAAGCCACGCAGTGTTAGAGTTAATAACTGCAGTAGCTTTGCAGTCTCTGGTGAGGCCGATGTAACCCAGGTAGGGGTTTTTTGCCCCAGAAGTTAGCTTGGTTTTTTCTTGCTCACGTTACAGTTACCACTCACAGATGTGGTATAGACTTTGATTACTTGTACACTATATTTCCTTCAAGCTTGCTTTCTGTAGCATGGAGACAGTTTTTATAAGTGTGTTAGAGGTACTGATTACTCAATGTCCAATACTTGGATGTCTCAAGTCTTAAATTTTCTAGGTGATTGACTAGTCCCAGGGCTAGTAAAAAGATAATTAATGGGTTTAATATGCAGATTTGTCTCATTGTTGCTTATCTACCACTGGCATAAAAATCCACACATGTTCATTGCAAAAAAAAGTTAATAAGACCATCCTCAGTTTCAGATGTACTAATCAGGTGAGTATGAGCAGAAAACTCCCTTTTCTCTTTCACCCCCTCCCATTATATAAACTTACCAGTAAAGTTCTCCTGATGGACTTGTGCCCTCTACTTAATTTTCTCCACGTTTACTTTGACAAAGGGAAGTTTTGCACTTGTCCTTGGCTTTCACCAAAAGTCCAGTCTCTTCTCTGTAGACAAATGTCTGCCTTCTGAGCTGGCCTTAAGCTGAGAAGGAGGAAGGAGGGAAAAAAAAAAAAGGCATTTTGACTTAAAAAAAAAACCCAACAAAAACCAAAACAACACAAACCTGGTTGTTCCGTGCTGAAATGTTCCACAGAGTGGGCACAACATTTTTCTTCTCTGTTCTACAGAGCTTAAAAAAAGGCCCAAGGGAACAAGGTACCTAATGAGTAACCTGACTAGGCAGTGTCTGACTGGTTTAAAATTCCTCAGTTTTCCTAACTGGTGGGAACTGTAGCTCACTTGTTAAAATGAAGGTCATTCTCTTGGCTGGAAACCAGGCAGTTACAAAGCACTGCAGTTTGGTCAGTCGAGATGAAATTAATATCTTATTTAGTGTCTTAAGAGTTAGGCATCGTAATTGTCTAGACCCGTCACCTCCTTCATTTTCACTAAAGATGGAATGGGCAAAATACTCCACCTCATGTTTTTCTTCCTGAGGGGTCCTAGGCAGCAAATACAAATGCTGAACCTTCAGACTTATGATTAATTTTACTTGCAGTGCTTCACGCTTGTCGATGAATGTCCTCTTTTGCTTTCTGGAAGCAATATGCAACTTTTTAAAGGCATACATAAAGCTCTAATTTTATTTTTTTTACCTTGAATAACTTGGTTTCTTGGCCTGGTTCAGGTAGGTACAGACACCACCTTCCTATCAGGCTTTCAAGTGGAAAAAGCATTGGGGGAAAAAAAAATCAGTGGAAAAGTAGGAGGAGGTAACCCTCAACTAGAGCAAATAGTCTTTTGTTAAAGCATGTACTGAAAGCCCATGAAGCTTCAACCTTTCCAGGAAACAGATTAATTCCAAGAAAGGGCTAACTCCTGTAATTGTATTCATTGAAAGAATAAACTTCAGGCACTTAAGCATCAACTAGAAAAATACTGCACATCAGATACAATTCCTCTGGATCCTACTGAATGGGCTAAAGAATAAAGAATAATTAAGCTTCTACCACTTGCTTCTTGTTGCTGTTCGACTCAATTGCAAGTGTTTTGCTGGAATGTCTTTTAAGAGTGAAGAATCTTCCTGGGTGGAGGTTCAGTCACTGACTCATCAATTCAGAAATATATAGCCTTAAAAATAGATGATGGGAATCCAGGGTTTTGAAGCATTAATATCTTAAGAAGCTTTGCATATTAGATGAGAAGTCCTCTTTAAGAAATGCCAACGATCTAAGTAAGGGATAGCAGGGAGCGGGTTGAACACTGAGATACATCTCAGCGTGCTATGTGGTTTGCACAGCTAGGGCAGATGATATCTGAAGCTGGAAGAAAAAAGGCTCCTTCAACTGAATTCCTTTCTAAAAGTAGCTCACTTTTCCGAGTTGATCTTAGACACATTTATACTATTCAGCATCAAAAGCTTCTATATTACAACTAAAACCGTTTTGTCAATATTGATGTTGTAAAACAAACCTGGTTTGAAGTGAAAGGAGATATTTCTTATTTATATTGTTCACTGCTGAGCTTGGAATGTGTCTTAGCAATTCTGAATTGGATGTGGTTTTAAAATGATCAGGAATTAGAAGGGGGAGGCGTGAACTTTGGTTGAGTTGCATCAAATCAAGATCTAATGTGTTTTTTCAGTCTGAAATTCTAAAATTTGGTTGTATGCAGAGTTTCCAAATGTGTTTTTTAGAAACCTAAATAAGTTCACAGAATATTGAATAAACAATTGTGTGTTAAAAACTTTAAAAGTTATAGAATCATAGAATGGTTTGGGTTGGAAGGGACCTTAAAGATCATCTAGTTCTAAATCCCTTGCCATGAGGAGGGACAAAGTTCATTATTAAGGATCAAGCCTGTTAAAACTGTGATACTAATATTTAATATTCTGTCCTGTACTGACATCTATTTAGCTCTTGCATGAAGTGAGGTTAATTTAATTTAACAAGAGATGGGAAGGTGGCTCTTCTTAGGAACAGGGAGGTGGTAAGAGTGTTTTTAAAATGCCTGGCTTGGCAGTGTGATGAGAACTGTTAATGAATCACTGGAAGATGACTGTGGGGAGACTGATAGTTCAATGTTATATGTCAGCATAGTGCCACTAGTCAAAAACACTGACGTTGAGAACGCACAGCCAGCTGTTCTACTACAGTTGCACGGGGGTAGGAATGGGCTAAATCCAGGAAAGTTTTAGTCTTGTGGAAGCTCACAGGGGTGTTAAATAAAAATAAGTTATTTTGAGATGATTATGTGATTCATAGGCGAGAACTCCACCAAAATTTTACATTAACCCAGTTTCCAGAGTAGGCAGTGACATGAGGGTATGGATGCCTGCTTGAATGCTTTTGTTTGTTCCTGTATTGGAAGAGTGGAAGTTACTAAAGTTGAGCCTGATTTTGCAGATACAGTTTATTCACAGAATCCCAGAATGGCCTTGATTGGAAAAGCCCTTTAAGATGAGAGTCCAACCATGAACCCAACAGACAAGTCCCCGACTAACCCATGTTCCTCAGCACTGTGTCTACACGACTCTGAAATCCCTCCAGGGATGGGGACTTCCAGTACCTAAGAACCCTTTCAGCAAAAATAGAGAGAAAACAGGCTAGAAAGTACATGTAACAAATGCCATTGCTTATTGTGTGTAATGTTTTTACACTAAAGGGGGAAAAAAAGCAGTTGCTTCACTGTCTAGTGAAGGTATTTAAAGGTTTCCTCACGATATGAGCCCATGACTGTTTCAAAGTAAACTTCTTTCAGAGACATTTGTACCTTACCACCTCTTACCTCCATCATAAAGTTCTCTGTGTAGCAGGGATACTTTTTTAGGAGCACCCTCTGAAACTGTTGAATTTTTAGGTACACAAATAGAAGTCCTTCACTCTTTTTAGAATAAGTCATAAAATAAGAGGCGGTGACTTTTGGTGCATTGTCTGAATTGTGCGCTGTTTTTGGTGGTTGCAACATTATCCTAGGTCTTTTAGTAGCTATCTTCTAAGGGCTAGTTCTGGTACCAAATGTGTTTTGTAGCCCATGGAAAAGACTTAATGTTGAATCCTTCTTTTTAACTCAGTTCTAAGTTCACCGGACTTCAGCTGTGGCTTTTGAATTACTGTTGCTGTACTTGAATTTAAAAATGAGTACTGGATGATGTTTTTTAATCAGAATGATAGCTGATTAAAGCAGAGAATGCAACCAATATAACTTCATTTGCCAAAAATATATTTTCCATACTGAAAATAGAAGCTAGATACTTTTAGGATTGTGTGACTGTGACATTTCTGAATTTATAGCACTGAAATGACTGAAATGTGTGTCTAGGCATGTCTATATATATATATATTTTTTTTTTTTTTTTTTAAGCCATTTCCAAGCTGAAGTCCCAACAAATCACAGGGTCATTCAACTAGCTCAAGATGTTCACCACTGCATATTCTTGTTAGAGTGATAAAAGAGGCATCCCTGCTCCAAAGAGCGAGTTGAAGAACTGCGCAGGACAGATTAAACTGATCCTGCCTTTGCGCTCTTGTGCCAGAATAAAAACCAGAAAGTTAATGCCCAGTCCACTTGTCCAATCGGACTTTACTGTTGCTTCAGAACAACTTCTATCCTCGTACTGTGTGTTTCTAAACAAGGTCCTTTTTTGCTGTTACATGCACCAATATCTTAATTGTTTACCAGCTCTGCACTCAGGAATTGTCCTGCCTTGTAGTTACAAAACTTCCTGTTCTAGAGCTCAAGCAATTTCTTCTGTTCATTAGAATTGCTGCAGTTACAGGAGGTGCTGTGATTAATTAATTACTTTTTTTAACTAAAACCATCTGCTTAGCTAGTCGTAAGGGCTCCAGATTCTTAGGACTTTTGAAACAGGTTTATATTTTTATTTACCTGGAGGTGCTGAAGTACAGTGGACTTTAAAGTAAAAATTTAGAATGCCTTGTGTGCTGGGCTAGATAATTACTCAATGGAGTAGTTGTAAAGCATGGTGCATATTCAGCAGTAGTGCACAGCATAAGTTGTGTTTCAATATTATCACAAATACAGTGGTTTTTAATTTTATTATAGCCTTTTACTTAAGGATTGCAGCCAGTGATTTCTAGGAAGAGTTATAACTAGTTCTTGTTCAAACTTAACTCCTGTGGAAGCAAAACAAAACTATAGCCTACTATATTGGTATTAAATGAGCTTTGCTGACTGAATGGATTTGCAAATATTCGGAGCTGTAAGACCTTTAATGCTGTGAATTCTCTGGCTTTAATAAGTAAAAACACAGTATTGAAAGAGACTGGCAAAGAAGTTGGTTAAACAGGCAGTGTGAGTGTTCTGTGGTTCCTGGGCTTGGGGATCAGTTGCAGAATAGAGGTGTGGAGAGGATTGCAAGCAATGATGGATAGTCAATGAGGAGTCTGGTGTGTTCTTTCCACCAAGGATTATATCGAACAAATGACTAGATGCTCCTTTCAAGCGACCTCACAAGTTTTAGGAGTCAGTAGTTAGTGTGGATGTGTCAATCGAAGTACAAACATCCCTTATGAATGCAACAACTTGAATTGTGTATCTTGGGGAATTTTGTTTGTACTGTTGTGACTGGCCTCTTGTTTTTTTGTTAACACCTCAAAAATTGTTTGAGAGTAGGGGGTAAATTCAGGTGGAAGAGAGTTTCTAGATTGTCATCAGGTTGCAGCAAGCAGGCCTGTATAAATGCTACAGTGCCTCTGTTGTCTTTATGATGTGCTTGTGAAATCTGGGCGTATAGGGGTTATCTGTTGTATGTCATGAAGACAGCTGGTCTGGAGGAACTTAAGAATCACGGGACTTAAATGACTTACACACCTGCATCACGGAGAGTGAAGACAGACTGGTCAAGCTATTTCAGTGCCATAGAGCTCTCAAATAGCTCAGAGATGAATTTTCATCTGGATTATGGTAGATCAGTCTAGTTCAAAATGTGCAGTCATTGTTTTTAATCAGAAGAGAAGAAAACTAGGCCTGTCCTAGTCTAAATAATGCCTCATGAGCTAATTCTAGCTCACTGGAAGCTTTCATCTGCTCCTGCTGCTTGTATTGCAGTAATGCTATTTACTCTGTTGGGATAGTGAGCTGGTGCAGAGCTTATTCTGCAGGATTTAGTGATTTAATTCTTGGCAGAATTATCAATTGTCTAGAATTAAGTGTTATGAAAATAATGAAATCAGAGAAGCTAAATTTTCACTTCTTTAATGTGTTGCTTTGTTTCGTATTTTTTTCCCCTGCATTCTCAACTACTGTAGCTCACTTTTGAACAATAGCGATAAAATCCATCTTCTGTGGGCTGCCCATCTCTCTTTTGAACTGAGTAAATCTTAAGCCAAAGTCTTCCTTTTCACAAGAGGTATTCAACTGGACCGGGATGAGAATTATCAAATAGTTATAGGTGCACCCTGTGCGAAATAAGGAAGGAATTAATTCAGAAAGGTCGTTTCTAGAACAGACAACAGGATTAAGATGACGGACTAGAGATGGAAAAGGTGGTGAAATAGTTAAACCTGTAAGTTATGAGGGCTGGGTAAGTAACTAATAGCAGGTGGTGAAATTTAGAAGATCATGGGGTAAACCAATTTAAATGCTATATATACCATTGCCTGAGGGCTTCTTTGAGACTATGGGGAAGGAGGTAGGATCATTGGCTTGTTTTCCACTGGAATCATATGCTCTGTCTAAATTCCTGGAATTAATGGTTTGTGGCAGCTTGGGACTGGCTCAAACTAGACTGGTAACAACTTAGTAAAAAGAAGATATAGAGACTTTAATGACTTTGTTTGCGTGATTTGACTTTGCTGCTGATTCTATTAGCCTCTGGACTGCAACGTTAGAACATTTTGTTTGAGAAGATTATTTGGTTATGGTAGAATTCCTTTCAAGCTCTGCAGTTAGAGCACCTTTGAAAAGAGCTAAGCAAGAATTGTGGTTAGACTGGGACAGGTAGACCGTGTGCTTGTTAGAAGTTGAAACATTTAATGTTCTTTGCAGGTGATTCAATGTACCCCAGAAAAGTGTAACCTTAGTTAGATGTGCAAAATACTTGTTTTTTATTCCAGTGAAGTAGATTTGCTTTGTCTGTTTGGTTTGAGTGCAACTGTAACAACAACATAAAAATTTATAAGCAATGGCAGGCAAAATTCCAACATGCTTTATTCACAATTTCAGTAAGCACTGTTAAAATGGAGATAATTGAGTTGATTTTTTTGGGGGAGGGATGAGGGGGTTAGGGGTATAAAATGTCTAGCTAAGCAGTTGGAATACCACTCAATGTATCTTTAATCATCCTTTTTCCTTGACCCCTCAGTAGTTCCACAGCAGCTGCTGGAGTGGATTTCTAAAATGCTCAGTAAAGGATCAAAAAGTCAACCATTGATGTTGCATGGTTAGAACAACAATGTTGGTATCATTGTGGTATACATGAGGAACTCACTATGCTATTTTGGGGTGAAAAGTGATAATTTGAAATTGATTCTTATCACAGTTTATCATCACTGGTTGGTCATAATTAATTTTCTCACTTCACACTTTAAAACAGCCTTCATGAACTTTTTTTAGCTTTGCTGCTTATGTCCTTCTGAAAAAACCCCCACCAAACCCGAAAGCCCTTCATGGCTTTTAACAGTGGCTTTTTAAAACCAGATACGGGGAGGGGGGAAAAGATGTCAGACTTCAGGTTTAGAGTCTAGCAAGAGATGTTATAAAATATAACTCTGTGAATTATTTGAGCACACGTGGTGGAAAAAAACCAGCAACGAGGCTATCTGACTTTGTGCAAGAGTTTGAAAATCACCTTCAAATCCCTTCTCCCTTACACCAAGTAAAAGGAAAGCAGATGAAGTTGCCAATGGTAGCAGAATGTGATTGTCAGGAGGGAGGGAGGTGGAATGTATTGTGTTATCCTAGTGCTGTCCTGTGTTCTGTTAGGATTAAATTGAAGTTAGTCAGCTCTAAGTATACTTCTTGTAGCTCCACAGAAAGAAGAGGAGAAAGAGCAGCTGCCTTCATCCCCCCCCCAGTACAAAACTGGTGCCAGCAACCCCTGCTCAGAACAACACACTGGACTGAGCTATCCTTCTCTCTTTAAAAGTGTGGAGTGAACTGGGTGATGATCCTACATGCAGCCTGAAACTATGGCAGAAAACTTGGGTGGAGAATAGGCAGAGCAGCCAAGCAGGGAGGCGGGGACAGGCAAGAAGTAAAGGATCCCTGCGCTGCCTCTTCTTCCTCCTCCTCCTCCTCACAGCTAGAGCCAGGCAGGCAGAATAGGACACGCTTACTTCTTGCTTATATTCATTCTTTCTAGTCAGTATTTGAGTGGCAAAAGTAGATATTGAGCTCAAATCTCTGCAGCCTCATGTACTGGACTTGGAAAAGTACAAGAGGTGTCAAACAGAAAACAATGCTCCCTTTTAACTTTGATGTCTGCTTTCCTTCCGCCGTGCGTTAAATCCACAGCCTAGCGGATTCCCATCGGAAACTAGCACCTACCTAACTCTTTGGTGTGTGGGTCTCTCTTTTCCTGATGGATTTTACAAAAAGAGAGATCTGTCCCATATTTGTAATTCTTAATTCCTACTGTTGCTGTGCTCACAAGGATTGCACCAAAGAGGTAAGTGAGAATTTCAGCTCTGTGGAGTAAATCTGTGTAGCCACAGAAAAGGATTTTGGGGCTGAGTCAGAATTCTTGACCAATCCATTGAACTTGAGTCTTCAGCTTTTAAACTTGACTGTACTTTTTTTCCCCTGTAATTTTTAAAATTAAGGTTAAAATACTGAATAGCAAGGCTAGAACGCTTATTGCTTCTGCTGTTTTCCTCCTGTGGTGGTGTTCCAAATCTAACTATTTTTTTAAATTTAGAATTGCTGGAGGTATGTAACACTTCCTCTGTCTTCATTTTGGTTTGGTGTAAAAGTTACACAGCACTGGTTATACCTTCTCTTACGAAGTAAATTATATTTTCTGTATCTCTTGTGTTAGAACGAGATGCTAAACCACTGACCCACTAATCTGGTAACTAATGCAAAATACTGTGTGTTTCTAGGTAAAAATTGTGAAGAGGAGTTCTGGGTAGCTTATACTTTGATGTTTAAAGTATCTTGAAAATCTAGTGTTTGTAAGAGTACCAAGTAATTGCTTTTTATTGATCAAAGAACCATATAAACGTGGATGGTGAGTTTTGGAACGCATGGCTTTTTTTCCACCAGATCAAAATCTGATAAAATCACAAACTTTACCACATCCAAAATAAGTGAAATATGAAATTTCTTCTTATGCTTAATGTGAAGACTGTAGGAGAAGTACTTAGCTTTGCATCAGTTGTACTTTGTCCTGCCTAGATATATGCTCACATTTTAAAGGTGCTCTCAAAACATTAAGTGTTCAGTGGGGTTTATTTTATGTTGATATTTCTTTCAAAAGAAGCAGTTCTGCCCTTGTTGCTCTATCCCTTTCCTTCTGTAAGCCTGAGAGCTAGCGTGGGGAACCAGAATGGGGAGCTTCCCAGAATCATTAAGGTTGGAAAAGATCTTTTAAGTTTCATCTCACTGGAAACAGCTGCAGGCTTTTTTTTTTTGGCTGGCTTTGTTTCAAGGCTGATAAAGGCTGCGATCTGGTTCATTATGCAGCTGTATAAATGCACGTGCCAGCAAAAGGGAGGAAGCGACACGGGTGTGGGAATGGGAGATGGAGAGCAGGAGACTGCTACTTTGAGCAGCGCTTGCCATTCATGCTTTTTTAAATGGTGGCTTGAGAAGAATATTTTAATGGGGGAGCTCTTCCTTCTATTTAGCAATTTTTTTTGAGAAAAATACCAGTGGGATTTTGAGTGTTTAGTTCTCAGTGAACTGCCACTGGGGAATAGGACTAGTAGATTAAAAGAGTTGAGTTGTCCTGTGATTAGGAGCAGAGGAAATGGCAGGAAGATGTGGCAGGGGAGGGTGAGGTTGGCCATGAGGAAAAGGTTCTTGAGGCAGAGGGTGGTGGAGCACTGGCACAGGCTCCCCAGGGAGGTGCTCATGGCACCAAGCCTGACAAGATTCCAGCAGCATTTGGCCACCATGTGCCCTCAGGGACATGGTGTGAATGTTGGGCTTGTCCTGTGCAGGGACAGGAGTTGGATTTGATGGTCCTTCTGGGTCCCTTCCAGCTCACAACATTATAGGATTCTATGGACCAGGAGAGGCATAAGGATGTGACCATCATGCAGTAACTGTAATGAAAACCAGGAAATACAGAGTGGCTCAGTTTGTACTTGAGTGCCTGTGGGTTCAGGAACTAATGAACGTACGCTTGGCCGCGCAGCTCGTGCTCTTGTAAGGACACGTCAAGGTTAATGTGAACTGCAGAGCTTGGCCTTCCTTTGGTTTCTCTGTGATGGCAGCTCTGGGTACAAAAGAGTTCACGGATTTATGGATTTTTACCATTCATAGTATCCTCTGTCTTGTGATGTAAGATAGTTTGACGCTTCCTCTGGTGCTTGTAGGAGGAAAATGATTTTTTTTTTTAAAGCTGATGTTATTTAAGTGGCCTGAACTTGAGCACAAGGGGTGCTTGGCCAGCACTGTAGACTAGGTTTAGACAACTCTTCTCATGAACCAGGAACAAACTCAGAAATGAGTAGCTGCTTAAACACAGAATTTTCTGTTGGTTTTAAGGCCTTAGTGTGAAGTTCTCTCTGCTTTTCTGAGCAGTTAGGAACATAGGGGCTATGCTGGAGGGAGCTTTTTTGTTTTTAACTGAACACTTGGTTTGGAATTCACAAAATGAGGAATTGTAAAATGGCCCTCATGGAAGAGCCTGAAGATTTTGGACGTGTATTTAATCTCGTTCAGGATAGAGAAACACAGGGTTGCAGACTGAATCACTGATATTTCAAATCTCTTCTTAGTAAGCTTTACATTTTCAGGCTTTTGTGCAAGAACAGAGCAGGTGGTCAAGTAGTTAACAAGAAAACTCATGTTCTGTCTTTGTTATATTAATATTTTGCTGTAGCAGTTGTCTTACTCAGCTTTTAGTTTTTCTGCAATGAGATGGTCACAGATCTGACACCTTCCTTCTGCCACCAGAGTGTAAATGAACATAGACACAGGCTGCTGCTGTCTGGGGCTTGAGCTATTTAGGAGACATAGATGTGTTAAACTTTGGCAAATTTAGATCCAAATACATACAATAAGCAGTTGAATAATTACTTCATAGGCTATATGTGTATGTGTATTTAGGAGAGCATTTAATTCAGTGTAGAAATGTCTGTCTCTACATATATGAATCTGAACACCTGGGATCATTTCAAGCTTGGTCCCATTTAGAGGTGGGTGTCTCTGACTAGTTTGCTGGTTGAGCAGACACATGCCAGCAGATACTTGATGCCAGTAGTGAACACAAAAACTAGTTTTATAAATCCTATAGAGTACAGGGCTCTGCAACGTTCTGCTAAGAAGCTGGAGATTTCTGATATGACCTGGTTACAGTATTTAAGTTCCCCGTCCAAACTTCAGTCTGGTGTCTAATGAGCTGAGGCATTGATCTCCAAAAGTCTTAATGTTCAGTGAAGCTTTTAAAAGCATTAATCTAATGTTTACTGACAGATTGTATTTCAGAACTTACTCTAGTCACAATAGACTCTTCAGTTCTGTGAATTTCAATTTCTGGAACTTCACAAGAGCAAATTTTGGAGCAGAGAGGTAGATAAGATAACTAGAATGCTATTGTAAAAGGAAGTTTTTATCCAGTCAAAAACTGTCTTTCTAGAGTGGGTTGTTTTTTTTGGGTTTTTTTGTCCTTTTAAAAATTCCAGACACACCAGCTTTGTGAAATGTAGTGACAAATAGCAGTGTTGTCCACTGAAAGACTGGATGCTTGTGCTTCTCCCGGGCTTGTGTTTGCATCTGTTAAAGTTGATGTTGAGTGTTGCCCTCTCCTGGAAGAGTGTGGTAAAGAATATTCTAAATAGTGAATGTGTGAAGTCAATATACTGCCATTTCTGGCCAAGGGGGAAAAGGTGTCTTAACGTAGATAGAAATGAATATTTTATTAAGTCTCCATGTTCAGTTAAATGGAGGTTTGTAGTTGCAAAGGCTCCAGTTCAGAGACTCAAACCTTTCCGTTTCAAGACTTGTTTCCTACTGACAATAGAAGGGGGAAGAGTAATGTCTTGCTGTCCCCATTTGGTGAAAGCAGTATCATATAGGGTACTGGGGTTTCAAGACTTGTTTCCTACTGACAATAGAAGAAGGGGGAAGAGTCATGTCTTGCTGTCCCCATTTGGTGGAAGCAGTATCATATAGGGTCCTGGGAGAAGTACTTTCTGGTTAGGACACAGATCATCATGCTGGTACTAATACTTCATTTATTTCCATAATTCATACTCCAAGGTTTTCACTGTTTGTTCAGTTGTGATTTACCAGTGCTGCACGGTCAGATGTATCAGGAGTATGATTTCAGGATTGATCAGCTTGAAAACGTGGGCTCTTCATAGAACAGAGTTTGAATGGGGTGTCTTCATCCTCTCTCATTCTGTTATTTTAAATACTGAGTTTGAAGCTAAAGGCTGAATCAAGTAAAATTGAGTGCCAGATTTTGCTGTGGTGGACAGTTGCTCCTGAAATAGAACTTCTGGCCATGATTAAATGATGAAGCTTCTGTAACGTTTTGCAGAATTCAGAGACGATCATATCTCGTGGCCTGTTGCCTTTACTGATTTGAGTAGCTGATGGTACTTCAGTTTTGGTTTTGCTCTCTCCCAATAGCTTTGGCATGTTTTGGAGACAGGATTGCCATTGTTGTTGAGGGGCTTTTGCAAAGGTTTTTGTTGCAAAGCTTGTTTTTGTGAACTTACAACAGCAGTGATGCACAAGTGTGATTTGAATATAGTAGGTCTTCTGGGGAGAGCTAAGATACAGGAAAGTCTGTTTTTTTCTAACGTTGGACAGGTTATTTAATGATCCAGTCAGATCATTCTGGGGTAAGCTTTTTCCTGTAAAATCAATTTATGCCAAAATTACTTCATATAATGGCGTGTTGGAAACATCTGAGAAGCAGCAGAATCCTTTGCGGACTGTTAAATTTATCATGTGGGTTCATGCATTAGTGCTACACAGGAAACATTGCTTTTTATTCTCAATCCAGTTTGTGTACTTGCCTCTAACCAGTGTATTTTCTGTGGAAACTAAACAGTGGTTCTGTCATAACTGAGAACCTAACTGACAAAGCCTTCTGTTACAGAAGTGTAGCTGAGAAATAAGCTGGAGGGGGGGAAACACGTTTGCAAAAGTCAGAGAGATGAACGGGAAGATTTCTGTATCATTGGTTAACTATTGTGTAAAAACTAGTTAGCCTGTAAACAAAATAGAAACTTAAATCAAGTGAACCTTCCAGTTTCTCTGTTCCTTGTATGTTCCAGGGTGTCAAGCCAGCCAGCTTTGATAAAGTAGCAATCCCTGAGGTGAAGGAGATTATCGAGGGATGCATTCGGCAAAACAAAGGCGAAAGGTGAGTCCTTTCTCTTCAGAGAGAGGTATTACTTGCTGTCTGACTCCTTCATCTCTGATGATACTAGATCCAGTTAGTTCCTGGGGTCTTCTGTGTTCTGATGAAAGCTGGGAAGCCAGTGTTATTACTTCTGCAGCTTCTATTCTTTGGTATATTCCTTTTCAGTGATTATTTTAGCAGATTAACAGTGCAAATGCTGTAGTAACCATCCATTTCAGCTTATTCAGAAATTCTTATGCTTTTATTAAAACTTTGACCTCGTCAGCAAAATAGTGGGTGACAGTCCTTCTGAGTTCTCAGGTATTTGGGTTGTTCGGTTTGTTATTCTATAATCTCTTATTTTTCCTGTCCCTTTGATTTTGTTGGCATTTTATGGCTAATTATTTTCAGGGCTTTTTTAATTTATTTTCAATTTCTTGCTGCTCATTTTCATCCACGCTTTCTGCGAGATGATTTCTACTTGTGATTAACTTACACCATTACAGGAAATCTGTAGCTGCTCTGGTGGCTTATGTTGTGGGGTTTTTGTTTTCTGCTTTTACGTAGCTGTTGCTTACTGAATGTGTGATTTAAGAATGCTTCAGCCCTACTCTAGCCTCCTGCTGTTCTGTTCAGAGCTAGTTTTGTGAGCTCATGGGTGTTTACTCATCCCCCTCTATTAACTCCTGAAGTTCTACATCTGACGGCGTTGCTGTGTATTTTTAATTTCTATTCCTTTTGTTAGTTTTAAACAATTTTGCATTTTTTTTTTCCCATTTAAAATTAATTTTGTGGTTGCATATTGCTTATTTCTTGCTATTTAGTTGAAGTGGTTAACTTGGAGTGCTGCTGTTAACGCTGTGCATATATGGCCATAGATCTTTCTTTGTACCCTCAGGACAAATCTTCTAATTGTGCCAAAGAGAATGCAAGTTCAAAATAGTATAAAATGTGAAAGGAATCATGTGGTGCTTATCTAGTGCTGCAGTTACTAGATGAAGCTTTTGATAAGATCTTGAAATGGACTGAAATATGTATCTGGATTACGGTACTAAAATGGGGACTAAGGGTTGTGTGTTGGATCTGAATGTTCACTAAAAGCAAATTGTTTCTTCATGGTTTCTTATTTTAGTTAATATAAATCCTGTTCAGTTGGCTTAAATCTGTTGGTACTTCTGCTGACCAATGTGTGATTTTCTTTTTTTGTGTGTGTGTACAAATGTAGCACTGCTGCATTTTTTCTCCATTGTGCTTTTAAGGAGAAATTTGAATGACGGGCTGTCAGACAATTCATGAGAATCATGAAATGTAGAGAATAAATTTGGGAGATAGTCAGGCAAGGATATTCTTGAATATTTTATGAAAACCTAATAACTGTGTGTGCTTTCTACATTCTTTCCCAATAGATATGCTATTAAGGACCTTTTGAATCATGCTTTCTTCCAAGAAGAGACTGGAGTACGGGTAGAACTAGCAGAGGAAGATGATGGAGAAAAAATTGCCATTAAACTCTGGCTCCGAATTGAAGACATCAAAAAACTCAAGGGCAAATACAAAGATAATGAGGCAATAGAGTTTTCATTTGACTTGGAGAGAGATGTCCCAGAGGATGTAGCACAGGAAATGGTAAGTGTTGGTGGTCTTACAAAGCATTGGAAGTACTGGTGTTCTCTGACAGTGAAACGTACTCTTGTCAGCCTCTGCATTTGCAGAAATAAAACAGCTTCAGAAGTTTGTGAATGAGAAGTTAATGTCGGAGAGGGGTCACTTATGTTGTAGCACTACAACAGTGGCTGTCTATGACAGTCTGAATTGTGTGAATGTATCCTCCCTCAGGTGGAATCTGGCTATGTCTGTGAAGGGGATCACAAGACGATGGCGAAAGCTATCAAGGACAGGGTATCTCTGATTAAGCGAAAGCGAGAGCAGCGTCAGTTGGTGCGAGAAGAACAGGAGAAGAAGCTTCAGGAAGAAGGTAGTCAGAAGCAGCAGCTGGAGCAACAGCAACCATCAAGTGCTTCCCATGCAGGGTCAAAGCATCCCCTGTCTGTCACTGGTACTATTCCTGTCCCCACTACTTCAGCATCGGTTTCTACACAAGTGGAGCCTGAAGAACCAGAAGCTGATCAACACCAACAATTGCAATTCCAGCAACCCAGTATCTCTGTTCTTTGTAAGTGTGTGACTTGGTTTATTTAGGAACTCTTGCATTTACACAGTTTCCCCCCCTTAAAGTCTTAAATTTTGGTGGGCATAGCAGTAAATTTCTTAAGCTGTTGCTGTCTACCATTGCTATCTGCTGACAAACATTAGCCCACTAGGAAGTACAGCAAAATAAAATGCGTTCCTGTGCCTTAGCTGAGCCAAGTCTTGGCACAATTCACAGTCCAGTGTCTTTGCACAAGATCATTTTCCTTTGTTTCAAGCTTATACACTAAATGAACTCTGGCACCTGAAATATGAATTTATGCCTTAGTTTTTGCTGCCCTCCTATAGGGACAGTGTATTGTGGCCCTGCAGAACACTGAATACTCTTGCACCAGTGCAGTTAGAGCTGTTAGAAACACTTGAAACCTTGTTAACTTAGGTTTAAGGTGAGAATGAGGTTAATGTACAAGCAGTTTGGCTCATAATTTGCTTTCTGAAGAAAAGGTTTCATTTTCTGTTCTACATATTATACATGAAAAGATGAATTAACACTCCTAACTTTTCCTCTTCTGCCATCCAAACGTTTGAATTGGTGTTTGAATAATGATGGTAGAGGAGAACTTCTGTATTAGAATGGTGATGTTAGAAAGCAAATCACTACCTTTAGCTCTTTAGGTAATAGGGATTTTAAGTTTTCTACTATGCCTACATCAGGTGCATCTGCTAGCCAGCACAACACACCTGTTTTATATGTAAAATTAAAGAAATAAAATTAATAATTGAAAAACCCTGAAAGATGATTCATAACAATGTGGAATTTAAGTTTCTGGTTCTAGTCCAGGCTTTTATGGGAAGCATAGTTTACTATTAAGTATATTCTCAAAGAACTCTTGAAATGACTGATTTTTTTTTCCCACAGGTTAGGGGAAGGCATATTGGTAAGAAAGTACTGTATTGAGGAAGAAAAAAGATATTTTTTTTTTTAACCAGCTTAAATATTACAAGAGAGAAAGTGCTGATAATGTCCATGTGATGTGGCACAAACATCAATCTAGTATTTGATTGATTGTAATATCTTTAAAGTTGTGAATCCAGACTGCAGTTCTTGAAACACAGATTTTTATCTTTAATTTCTGCAGCTGATGGGACAGTTGACAGTGGCCAGGGGTCATCTGTTTATACTGAATCAGGTGTGAGCAGTCAACAGACTGTGTCCTATGGTTCCCAGCATGACCAGTCAATCTCAACAGCTGCAGTCCAGGGATACACAGCTTCAGTTGGCCAAGTGCAGTCGCAGCAGCATGGAGGATATCAGCCCCCTGCAGCGGTAAGCCAGAACTTACAGTGTTGCAAACACGTGGATTTATTTGATTTTTGTATTTCTCTTGAAAGGTGAAAGTCTGCCAGGCAATCTTCTGAGTGTGTTTTGTTTTGCATGTGGTACAGGTCCTGCATGGGAGTAGTTAAGGGGCTTTTTTTGCTGGGTGACTGAGTCTGGGGGTTGGGGAAGTGCAAGGGCATATTTGTCTTTAGAGCTTTTATTTAATCTTGAGTATGCTTAAGCAGAATTTTGGGTTAGGGTTTTTATGGATGGAAGTAGCATCCTCAGAACAGGACTATTTCATGAAATTAAGCATTTAGTCTCAGTTGGGAAGGTGATGTCTGTATCGATATGAAGTTACCAGGGATCAAGCTGTTGATTTGATTTGAAGGGATTAGAATAATTTGAGCTGCTGTATAAGTGTGAAATTGCTGTGTGTGTTCTGTAAGGCTTTGATTACAGATTCTGCAGGTAAGATTTTTTTTTTTAACTGTTATAGAATGCTGCATGTGAGAATTCCAGACTGAAAAGACCCCACACCCTTGTCCCCAGTTTCTAGCTTGTGTTGATTTGCTCATCAGTTGCCATGCGTATTCCTTTTCCCTGGAAAGTCTGCACTGGGCACAAATACTTTTCCTATTATGTTCATTTGTGTTGCCCTTTTATTTTGGTATGGTTTTTTTTCCTTGGTGTGTTTTTAGATCTGAGTATGAGAGTACGCAGAAATCTATCCTAACTCTGGAGTAGAACTTCTGCTACTGTTATATTGTCTTCAGTGGTTCCCTTGTCACTTGTTTTTTGTTGGTTGTTTTATTTTTTTTTTAACAAATAAAAATCTAAGCCTGAGGCAGAGACATTATGGTATAATGTAGTAATACCGTAAGGGAGATGATGTGACACTTAAGACAGAGAGTCTCTTCATGGTTTTTTGGTACCTGTGGGTGTAGGTTTTATTGCAGAGTTGCTGATGTTACTAGCTTTTTTGGAAAACATGCAGGTTTCACTCACCAGCACATCTCCTCCATCTTTTTCAAAGGCACAAAACTGCTAGTCTTTTGTCAAATGAGGTTTTAATCCCTCTAAATAAGATCTTTTTCTGGGTAAGCCATATTTTGATGTATAGGGATATCTTGGACTGGAAGCCATTTCACTGTTGTGGGATGGCTAGCTTCCAGGTGGAAAGACCATAATCTTTGGAGAGGAGATGGGAGAACAAGCACATGACAAGCTGCTTAAGTCACTGCTAAAATGTGGTCATGCTCTCTGATAACAACAACAGTGCCAGGAGGTTGACAGATTGGGGTAGAACACTACAGGAACTACAAATGGTTTGTTGGGAAGATAGGATGACAACTCAAAATGACATTGACAATGGGAGAAATGGCCTTAAAAAGAAATCAGATGCCTTTCAATTAGGACAAGAACAAGGTTCATGCTTAAACAGGAGTAATGAGCTACACAAGTACAGGGTGAGCAACAACTGACTAGGCAGCAATTCTGCCAAAAAATAAAAAGAGGGGTCAGAGGTTACACTGGACATGGTCAAAAACATCATGCTGTTGTGAAAAAGGCAAACATCATGTTATGTGAAGTAGTTCTTCTGCTCTTGGCCATTGGTAAGTCTATCCTGGACACCCTGCTTTAGCGAATTTGAGGGTGAATTGGGAGAGAACTCACAGGAGAGTAACAAAAAAAAAACCAAACCAAACCCCAAAACCTCACCAAAAATACAGAAAACATGGTTTATGAGGGAGGCCTGAAAGAGTTAAGCTAGGCCTGTGAAAGATGAGCTTGAGAGAGAAAGCTGTAAAGGCTGCTGTGAAATAGGAAGAGGCTAATCAGATCACAACAGTGTTGTCAGATAGAATAAGGAATAATAACCCTCAATTGCATCATGGAATTATTGTTTGTGAAACATTATTATTTTTATTTTTCTTCTAACTAAGAAGGACAGTTCAGTACTGCAGTCTCCATAATTGGAGATATTTCTGAACAGGTTAAAATTAGAGTCAGGAATAACATATAGTCCTACCTTGGAACAGGTGAACGTTATGGGTAAAGTATTTATTTAACCCTTTAAGTTCTTTTATGCCTCTCCCAAATTTTGGAGCAGTCTAGCAAGACTTCTCACATCAGAATTCTTTACAATCAAATCTCCACTGAATATCTTGAGATTTTTTTTTTCCCCTGGAGGTCTGAATTTAATTTCAGTTATGTTAAGAAATTGTGGATTCTATCCATGAAAGGCATCTATCATTAGAGAAAGAAAACTTGCAGCTGAAGGCTGCCTCTTTTTATTCACTTAAAATACAATAAAACACACCACACCAAAAAAGCAATAATGATTTTTAAAAAATCCCCCAAGCCAACCAAACAAAAACCAACCCACCCAAAGCCCCTACTCATGATTCTTCCAGTTGGGTTGGATTTTGACCTGTGACCTTCTGGATTGTCGCAAGATTACGAAATCCTGATGCTTTCATTGGCCGAGCGTTTGGAAAATGCTTGTCTAAGACTAATTTTACTGAATTTTCCACACATTAAATAACTTTTTTTTTTCCCCTCCATGAATCATATTGTAGCATATATAGTGTTTAAATTTTTATGCTAATGTTTTAGTTAATCAAGAGCCAGGTACATACAGTTAGTCCACTTAACTCAGGCAGGGATGTGCCCAAGCAGAGACACTTGTGAGCTGTAGTGTATAAACACACATCCACTCACTAAACTCAGAACAAATGTTTGAAAGCTCATCAGTAGCTGTTCAGTTTTCTCTGTTTGTCAGACTACCAGATGCTGTGAGTACGCACAGCGTGGGCTGCATTGGTGGCCCAGAGAAAAAAATACTCTCTCCTGTCTGCTCTGCCTTCCACAAGCTTCTGGTCAGGGGAGCAGGGAACTTCCCGCACTGGTCGATCACCGAAGGCACATTTCGTTCCTCAGAGGTGCACACAGCCTGTTCCCAGGGTGTCTTGGCATTCATTCAGCATTTCCCATATCATTTTGCACATGTAGTAGTCAATATCAGGCCTATCATTGCGTGTCTGCGTTTCTTTTCTACCTCATTGTAGTTTTTACTGGTTTTGTTATTTATTTATTTATTTTTTTTTTAAGTATTCAATTCTTAACTTTTGTTTTCCTCCTTTAGCCTCAACGTGGTCGTAGCATGTCAGTTTGTGTCCCCCACCTTCCTGCTCTTCCCTCTATGTCCTGCATCCCTCTCAGTGCTCCTTGCACCCCACCACCAGCGCTGTCTGCACCTCTTTCTCCTTTCTACCTTCGGACTGTCCCTGAAGAAACCTTTGCAGAAAAGCTTTCTAAAGCCCTGGAAAGTGTCCTGCCCATGCACTCTGCCTCTCCACGCAAGCATCGACGCTCCAGCCTGCCCTCCCTCTCTGTCAGTCCTGTATGTGTTACCATTTGCCTCCTGGCCACAGTAAGATAAGTTATCATTAAATACATCCTGAGCTTTGGGCATTTTTAAAATGATAAAAATGAAGAGTTGATATGTAATTTCTTATACTGTGCTGCTGGAACATTGACATTTTTTGGGAAGCAGAATGCTTAAACATTATAAAACAGTGGCTGACCTTTTTTCTTTTTTAATATATTTTATTTTAGGATAGTATAAATCTGAATTACCCAGTTGTACCACAGAAGGTAAAGGGAAAGACTAGTTCTTATTCCCTTCAGCCAGAAGACCAGCTTTTTATTTTCCAAATTCTAAGCAAGCATTGAATGTTAATTAAGCCCTGCACAAACAATCAGCCTTTAAAGTTTGGTTGCTGTGCCTGGTTATTCTAAAAGCTTTGGTTAACTGTGCTAGTGATACTAGAAATTCAAAGTATGAATACTTTTATGGATTTTTCTGCAAGTTGTAATTGGAAAAGCAACTTCAGCTGCTTCTTGATGGGAAGAAGCCTCAGTTCCATGTTCCTCCGAAAGTCAGATGTAAGATATCTCACAAGACAGTCACTTTGCAGTTTTGGGCTTCAATTTACACAAAGTAAACTTAGAGAATAATTTCTCTGTAAATGAAGCGAGTGGAACCAATTTTCAGAACGCAGGAAGAGTTCTTCATCCTGTAGGAGCTTCTTGTTAGTCTTGGTCGATATGGAAATTTGCTGCTGCTTTTCTGGAAAAAAAAAAAAAGTGCTGGGGAGAAAGAACAATGTGGAAACAGCAAGTTGAAAAAGTTGTAAATGCCATCTGTCTTAAAGATGGCATGTTTGCTACTGACTCTTCAAATGTCTTTAATTTTTTTTCCCCTTTAGGGTACCTAGTACATTGTCTCTCAGCATACCGCAGGCAGACATAAGGAAAAAAAGGAGAATTAGTAAATTGTTTGATATTTTTACATAGACTTCTCTTTAGTGAAATTTTCCCTACAAATCTCACTTAAGATGAGCCTCATCTGAAGTAGTACAGCAAATGGAGTGGACTTGCCTGAGGACTCTGCTGTTACTGAACCTGTGAATGTTTTATCGTCCAGGCAAGAGTCCACTTTGTTTCAGTGAGTGCTAATTTTCTGTGCGAAAAGGTATGATCAAAAGAGATGACCAAATTTGGAAGAATCCCAAAGGCTCTGCAGTTTTATAATTTTTTTTTTTTTTTCCCCAGCTATGGGCTGGAATGGTTCAGTTTTGCCTCATAAAAAGTTTGTCTTTAGCTCTCTGGATAGCATACAGGACACTAGCACTGAGTTTTTAACGTTGGTTAATAATAATATTTAATGTCATTTTTATCTTCTAAGTGCAAACTAGAGGCTCTGCATTGTTGCTGCTATAAAGTTCTGAATTTCATATTCCCCATGTGGCAGTAACCTCAGGGCTTTGATTGGATTTCAAGCACTGGTCACAATAGATAGCCCGTGATAATAAATCTCATTCCATTGTCAGGAGCAAAACTGGTTTCTTTTTGTGGATGATTGGAACTGAACTGGAAAAGCAGCTCTAACACAAGCAAACGTTTCCATTTGTAGCTGTGCCTGCCATGGATGTATTTAATGGATATTTATGACTTACCTAAATTTCCTGAGTATTGTATGTTTTTGACCATGAATTGAGTAGTCATTCTATAAAGTTACTTCACCGAACTGCCTAGTGAACTGTGCATGTTGATGTGCTTTCACTTTTAATGTATGAATTACTTGTCTTGTTCATGTCAATACAGCCTCAGCATCCACGTGGGGGAACACCAACGTTCCCAGATTCACAGATATTTTTCCCAACCGTTCATGAAC
Source organism: Antrostomus carolinensis (assembly GCF_000700745.2). Classification (NCBI taxonomy): domain Eukaryota; kingdom Metazoa; phylum Chordata; class Aves; order Caprimulgiformes; family Caprimulgidae; genus Antrostomus; species Antrostomus carolinensis. Next base: position 37,939 of record NW_010325133.1, on the reverse strand, counting down.
GGCCGGTGTCTTTCTCACCACCACCCGTCTGCCCGCCGAAGGTGGCAGTCGCTCAGCGGCGCAAGAGCACTTCATTTTTGGAAGCCCAAACTTGCCACTTCCAGCCATTGCTGAAGACTGGCCAGAGTTTAGTTCCACCTGGTGGTAGTCCCACCAATTGGACACCAGAGGCATTCGTTATGCTGGGCACAGCAGCTCAGAGAGTCGCTGGAGAGCCTCTGCATGTGCAAGTTAATCCCGTGTTTGAGCCAGCTCCTGTACACAGTGACTATAGATCTGGACCAACACCTCCAGAGGATGCTCACTACAGAATGCATCCAGAAGCTGTATATTTGGTGGGCATGCACTATCCATCACAGGTATCGGAGCAGTATGATCAAGTAGCTTATAACTCTCGTGGGACTGAACAACATTTGAAGCAGGTCTCTGAGTCAAACTATGGGCAAGGTGGTCCTCCACAAAGCTCTGTGTTCGACTTTCAATTGGGGCAAACATACCTGGCAAGACATGTTCAGAACCTGAGGCTGGATTCTGGGATGGGTCCCCTTTCTCCATTATCCAGTGTTTCTGCTCCTCTGAGTGCAGACCCTGCTCAAATGACGTTCCACCAGGTATTTGTTCCACACTCTGCCCCGGCTGTGCTCTCTCACAGTGGTGATGGCAGGGCGAGCTGTGTCTTTGAGTTCCATGTGCACACACCGACTTCTGCTCCAGCAGAAGGGGCAGGTTTACCCCAGCGGGTCTACAGAAGTCGCCGGGGCTCTATGGAGACCAGTCAAGAGGAATCCACTCAAGGCACAGGGTCGCATGGTCGGCTTCAGCCTGTGACAGAGGAGCAGTGTAACTATCTTGGCCCTGAGTTAGCAGGTCCCAGAGGGGGCTCTGCCAGGCGGAGCTGGCCGGAAGGAAGCCCAGAATACTCCAGTGATTCCTCACAACTGAATTCCTCTGACACTGGTGATTTCCAGTCTCCTCCCCCTACAGGGTGGTCATCTTCTGCTTTTGGTTCAGACTTCTCATTGCCCATTGTTCAGCTGCCTCAGAAGGTGTTGCAAGAGTCGCAGCTCTTCATCTGCTTCCCCCAGGGAGCCTCGACTCAGCAGGCCTTGTCCACCTCGCTTTCATCAGGACCACCTGCACTCTATCCTCAGGTTACAGGAGCAAACCCTTTCTAGAATTTCTCTACATTTTATAAGTCATACCTTGTGCTTAAAAGGGAGCCTCGCTCTTAGACTTGCTCGGTGTGGTTTGAAGTGTTTGCATTCATGGAGGTGTCTCTCCACCAAGTCAGTAGGATACTAGGAGCTCTTTAATTACCAGGTTGCAATGAAATAATGAGACAGCAGCAACCACTCGGGTCTGTGTTCAGCTTCAGCTGAAATACTTGGTAGGGCTTTTGTGTTAAGGGTAACAAATGGTCAGTGTTCCTCCTGGGACGAGTTGTTCTTTTGGCAAGAGAGAGAGCTGGAGTACCAAATTGGCTTTTAAACAATGGGTTGAATGAAATATATCTTCTCCACAGTTGGAATCAGCAGTGATAGTAAAACTTGTTTTGTATTTTTGTTCCTGCTCCTTAGCTGTTTAATGAGAATGTGTTATGAGAAGTTGAACTTTGGTATTAATAATGTTTCATTAGACAACAACAAGGTGAATTTGGTGACTGTCCAAAATGCAAGAGCTCTTTCTAAGCTTGGGGGAAGAAAGTGGAAGAGAGGAATGGAAGGAGCTATGTTGTGTATACGTACACAGACTTGGAAATGTACTCGCAGGATCATTAAAGGAACTAAACAAGCTGAATTAGTAAATTAGTGGCACAAACAACTGTTGCCAACGGGTGTTGCTTCCTTGTAAGCCCAGAGTATGGTGTCCTTTTAAAAAAGCAGAATTTGAGGCTTGAAGCAGAGTTTGGAGGTCCATGATTTATCAGCATATGTGGTATTTGCACTTGCAGTAGTCAGTAATGCACTTGTACACTGTGACTCTGAGGGGTATGTGTATGTACATTGTGTCTGCCCTTGTCTGAAACGTTTCATGAGATGATTTTTTGTGTAAAGAGAGGATTTACTTTACGTAGACTTCTCTCTTACTCCTTCTGTTCTTGGAATTAGGGGTGCTCTGACATTTTAGTTATTGGAGAATTAGCAACTTTGGGATTTGTGTGAAGGAACTGGAGAAGAATCTTTTTACTTTCTGTGGTGAGATCAAGAACTAAGTATTTGAGGCTTTCTGTATGGGGTAATAAAGGTGTTTTATTAAAGCTGACCCAACTTTAATCACTAGTCTAACAGACAGTAATTTCCATGCTGTAGGAGAACTTGTGGAGTGAAGCTTCTGTGCAAGAAGTTTGGAAATTACTTGAGGATTGTTTTTGCATAAACCACCTTTGTTACACTTCAGGAGGTGACTTCTGATGGATGCAAAATATAGCTGGAAAACGCAATGAGGGATCACGATTGTGTTACAGAATAGAAATTCTGGGATCTTTTCTCTAATTCATTAAAAGAACAGAATGTGAAGCACAAACTGAGTCAGTGTGAACAGATGTTACAGCAGTGGGATACAGCACGTTTAGAACCTAGACAATAAAGGCTTTAAGCTTCTAAAACAGCAAAGAAAAATGGTTATTTTCATTGGCATTCTGCTTTCCCCAGAGTTTCTATAGTTAAAAACAAGTATGTAACTTTAATAAACCTGTTCCTATAAACTTCTACAAGCTGAATGATCACAGCATTAAGGAATTTTAGTAGATATTTCTGATATGATACATATGTACCAGATATGTTTCTTACAAAGGCACTTCACCAAAGTGGTGTGTGCTCAGGGAACTCATCTGGATGTCTTTGTTGTCTCCCAGGGTCTGATAAGGAAATATAATGGTCAGAAAAATAATAATGAAGATCCTGGGATCTGATAAAAAAAAAAAAAAGTCAGCCATGAAATGAATAATGAAAATCCATTCCATTTTCCTCTACATCTTCCATATTCATTTGTATGCCACTCATCTGTTTCTTTTTCATTGCTTATTCATTCAAAAATTCTGTCTTAGCTAGAATGTGGACCCCCAGATTCTTCAATATCCAGTTCTTGGTAGCCTTTGAATGGTAGTGAGTCTGGAAATGATTTCTCCCTTGTATTTTGACATGCCTCTCAAAGGGACCTCGTGACATGTACCTGTACCGAGTACTTTGTTACTGGTCTAGAATTTTGTAGATCTTTGATCTTTAATTTTTTTTTTTAGCAGATAGTTTTATTTCCTTCTAGCCTCCTTCTGTCTCCCCACCTAACTGTGTTTAGAACGTATGTAAATATAAAACTCAATGCCTTTATTTCCAGTTACCATACCAAGGCATCCTGCTCTTAAAGCATCGTCAGTGGAAGAAGCAGCTGGTAGGCTGTTCTGTCTCACGTTGAGGTGCATGCGAGTTGCAAAGACTTTGTGTGTTGGTTGCTTTGAAAGACTTAAAATGGAATCTGCTTTTCCAGATTGTTCTACTTTGTTCTGGTTGTTGTAGTGGAATTTGGCCAAAAGGACTGGTTGGCCAAAAGGACAGCTAGAAACCTATTCCAACCAGATCATTCCAGGCAGAAATGATTTTAACTGCCTGCTGCAGAAGCTATAGGGGTTTTTAAGCTGATTCTGTTTTTTTTCCCCTCCTCCAGACACAGGTGCAAGGCCAGTCAGCCTCAAGCAGTGCATCGGTGCCATCCCAGCCTGCCCAGCATACTCAACAGGTACATTCACGCTTCCTAAACTCAGCACTATAAAATACTTTCAGAATAGGATTTTGATGACTCTTTAAGAGCAATTGACTACCTATGTTCACCCTTCAACCCATAGTTTTGGACAAAAGCAAAGGAAATCCTCTGGTTCTCACCCAGTCTAATGTGCTATGAGATTAACTTCATTGACTTCCTGGAATCTCTTTTTAGAGTCGCGTTAATGTTTGTTTTCACATGTCTGTCTTCCCCAACTCCCACCTGAGCTTGCAGTGGAGGTTCCATTTAAGAGGAAGCACGTCAGGATTTGCAAGTTAGACTGTCTAGACAGGCAGACTTCATTCTCATGGTTTCTTCTAACTGGAAATGCTGTCTTCTGCAACATCCTCTTCTCTTAACTGCCTTTTCTTCCTTTTATAGAATCTTCATTCTTGTTTTCACAGGTGAAATAATTCTGTTGCAAGATTTGGTGCTGATAATGGAGTTGTATTAGTACTGCTAATAAGTAATTGCTAAAGCTTAATTGACTCAGCATGTTCAGAAGAACCACTGATGTCACTGATGAGGGAGTAAAAAGTAGAATTTAAGTAGGATATGCTTTAAAAAACTTCAGTGGGTGGGAAAAACAGCTTCTGCCTCTTTTCCCTACTACAGAATGCACAGCAGCCAGCCTCTTCCCAACAGCCTGGACAATACCAGCTGCAGCAGCAGCCATCAGTTTCTGCTGGCGCCACTCCCACACAAACTGTCTCTCAAACTCAGACTTCACAGATTATGCCAATGCCTCAGGCAGCAGCTGGGACACAGGTAAACAAAAATTCTTTCTAGCAGATTTTTATCTTTTTCCTTCTTCTTCACAGCTGGCAAATTGAACATGCTGCTATCTTCACTTTTGTCACCTTTTCTAATGGTTCCAAAACATTCATCCAGATAATAGTATTCTTAATGTGCTACCACTGTCAGTTTTTTTGGAAAAACGTGTCGGAAACATTTTCACATGTGGCAGTCGTGAGTAATTTGAGGGATGGCTAGCACTTCCATGCACAAAGATCTTTAAAGTGTCAAAAACATCATGAAGCATATTGATGAATGGTATATGATGAATGGATTTTCAGGAACTTGTCATTTCTCTGCTTCCCATACAATGTCTATCTTCTGCACCGTTTGTGTGTAAAACATGTTCACTTGTTTAGGTAGTGGACCATAAGGACTGTCTTCTCTACTCTGTCATCTTTCTTATTCAGCTCTTCTCCTTTACTCCCTGGTCAAGAAGCTTGTTACTGAGTATTACTTCATTTTTGCTCATATCTCTGTCTTGAACATGTGAGCCTTGATTATTTTTTTGTTTGTTTGTTTTTAAAATCGTTGTTTTGTTGCTTGTTCATCTAAACTGCCTTTCCAGTTGCATCGTTTGCTGGCTTTAATTGACATATCCCCTGCCATTCTCAATGCTGGCACAGTGGCTTTTCATTCTCCATTGCTTTAGTCCCCATACCCAAAGCTGACAGATTTGTTGCAAGATTTGCACTTCTTTCCTGTAACAAGACAGGCTTGGCTCTGGGGACAGAGTTGAGGGGAATTTAAGTCTGTTTATGCACAAGTCGATGCTTCAGGGTATTTGAGTGTTGCTCTTTCACCCTCTGTGGGTGTCTGTTTCAAGAGCCTGTTGAGTTCTTCAGGGGAAGTGTTGTGGAGTGAGGACCTTTTGGAACTCCAGCCAACTTCCCAGCCACTCTGCCAACTGTGCTCCCCACCCACTTTAACAGAGTGCTGTAACTTGAATAATTCTTTCTTTGACTAATGCGTAAAAAAATCTGCTTTCTGCAACCCTGCTTTAAAAAAAAAAAATCTATCTCTATTTTCTTTACCTCCCCAGCTTCCTGTTTCCCAACCAGTGTCGATCATCCAAGGCGAGCCTCAATTACCTGTGGCAGCACCTTCCCTCCCTCAGCCTTCAGTTGCCCCATCAGTCCCTGTTGGCTCTCATTTTCTCCCCATGGGACAACCCTTGCCAACTTCCATGGTTCCTCAGTTTTCAGTCTCTCAGTTGCCCGTAGCAGCTCCCCATGTGTCAGTGGCTCAGCCAGGTTTCCAGTCACTGCCCATTTCAATGGCAGCTGGCATGAATCAGCCATTGCTCACACTGGCAACGTCTGCTGCTGCAACCGCTGTCCCAGTAGGATCAACTGTTGTCCCTAGCCAGCTTCCCACGTTGATGCAGCCTGTGGCTCAGTTGCCCAGCCAGGGTCTCCCACAGCTCCTGCAGCCAGCTGTCCAGTCCGTGGGATTGCCAGTCAGCATTGGACAAGCTGCTGAAGCTTCACTTCCTGCTGGAGATGCTCTTTATCAGGTATTGTTGCAAGCCAGCAGAGCTCTTCTCCACATCTTCTGTTCCTGTAAGCTACCAGATCTGAACTGCATGCCCTGGCCAACTCACTTCTCATAAGAGAGCCACTAAGTCACAAAGATTAATTCTGTTGTCTGCTAAAGGAATATTTCAAGGAGGGGTTGGGGAGGGAAGTCCTTGGACACACTGGTGTTTTGAGTTTTTCATATTTGGCAATGGAATTTTGTCTGAAATGACAGAATCATAGTGCAGGACTTGGGTCAACCACTATGTGAAAGAGGACAGCTGGACATCCAAGATATTTGTCAACTTGTTTAAAAAAAAAAAGAAAGTTATTTTTAAAAATGGAGGATGTGTGTTGGAAAGAAAATCAATGGCAGTGTATTCAGCAATGTCAGTATTTCACTCCAAGTCTGGGAAGAGAGGGGTGGAGGGACACACACACGGATTTTCTAGAAATAAGTCAGACAACATGGATCTTGAACATGACATAAGTACCTCATGCTAGTCATGAAATGCTAGTTGGGCACAGACTGCTTCAGCCACTTTGTGTGATCACTGTAAAAGTGGCCATCTGAATAGTGACAAAAAAAGTGACTCAGCGTACGATTGTTTTTCTACACCAAAAATTGTATATATGTCGAAGTGCCTGGGATTAGATGATCTCCTGAGGTCCCTTCCCACCCCCACCATTCTGTGATTCTGTGAGTGCTGTAGAACAGAAACTGTGTGTACAAATGTTCATTCTTGGGTCACCTCATCGTCAGAGGACAGGAAGAACACAAGAGTGTTTTTTATGTTAGTCTCAAGAATCAACAGCAGTTGTGAAACATGGTCTGAGCAGTAGTTGTTCAGCATGAAAATTCTTCCAACTCATTTCAAGTCTCAAACCTTACTAATAATATTAAGCCACATAGGCAACTGCGAGAGTTGGGCAATGAAGATTGTTTTGCCCAAGGCTTGGAGCTTTGAGTGGGAATTTGCTTGTTCAAGCATGGTGAGTTGGGAGGTGAGCTTTGGCTATGTGACCAGTTTCCTCTGCTTCTCTGAGAAGATAGTCTTTGGGAGTGCGTGAGCAAGTAGAGAAGGTTGGAAGATGTCCCTGAGACTGATGTTTTGGGTTTTCTTTTTCTTTTCACTCTCTTGATTCCTATTGAGCTCTGCCATTCACAACTTGACTCCCTCGTTTCTATTACAGGGCTTCCCATCTCGGATGCCATCTCAATACCCAGGCGACTCGAATGTTGCACCTTCCTCTGCTGTGGCCTCTGTCAGCATTCCTTCTGCTGTACTGTCCCCTCCCTTACCTGCAGATGCAATGCCTCAGCCAGGCTATCTTGCTCCTGTTGTGCAGCCGTATGCGGAGCAGAACGTTTTAGTTCCTCTGGGCAGCCTAGGAGGACAGGTTCAAGTGCCCCAGCCTACAGTGAGTTTAGCACAACAGGCCTCATCTGCCTCCTCGCAGCAGGCAGTTTTGGAGGTAAATATGTTGAATATAACGTAACCATACATTTAAAATGTTTGAATTATGCAACTGTGTGTGTGTGTGTGTGTGTAGGGAGCTAATCCCTTCCATGCTTCTCTTCAGTTGGAAATTAATATTTCGAATGACCTTTTTCTTACAGCAGAATGTCATGCCAATGTGGGGACCTTGTTGCCACTGGCTGTTCTGTTGGGAAGTGAGTGTGCATCCTGCAGGCAAAAAACCTGTTAACACTTCACTTCTCGCTAGTGCTGTAGATCATTTTTTGCCATATCAAAGACAAAGCTGCAACCGATAGCCTTTGAGAATCTGTCTTTTAATGCCTATTCCCTGCAGCATTGTTCTTGCTAGGGAGAATTTGAATCATCTTTGTGTTCTGCATTGGCTTGCCTTTTGCACATTCTGTTAGTAAGACTCTGGCTGCATGGCAAACTGTAGTGACACGTAGCAGTAGAAAGGATGGCTGGTTTCCTTCTCCCCAGATGATGATTTGCTTCACTGCAGTTTGCTCTGGAATCATTGGTAAATTAGAGCTGTCTAGATGCCAGCTGTTGGAAGTTCTAAAAAGGTAGTGCTTTTAGCTTGACAGCTATTTTGGGAAGAAACAGTAAAGATTACTGGGTTACTTGAACAGGAATGATATTCTTTGGGGGATTCTTGATGTAGGTTTCTATCCGTAGGGTACTCAAGGAGTCTCACAGACTGCTCCTTCAGAGACTCTTCCAGCAACACAGCCTGCTCAGTCTACCCCTTTGGCTTCCTCTATGGATAGGTAAGCATTGTTTTCTTTTCACCAAACTGAATTGCAATTTAATGTGTTATATTATTCTTCTTTGGGTGATCTTTAGTTATCTCTTTTTCACCAGGGATACATATTTTTTTTTCCACTGAGGTTGTTCTTGAGGATGTCAGGAAATAGACTTCCTAGAGGAAAAATAGGTTTATGGGAGTTGGAGTAAGTTTTGATTTACAGCAGGGTATGGAGGGAGTGAATAGGATTGTGTATAGTGATTTAACTTCTAATCCTGCATTTGTCACGTCAAATGCATCATAAGCAATATTTTTTTTTTGTCCATTTGGCACTTAAACAGAATTCAAACTCCAAATAGTTTGAAAACGTTTTCAGAAGATGAATTTGTACAACTCAGTTTGCAAGAGATAGGTAGCTAAATAATTACCATCAGAATTGCTGTTCAATCAACCCTAAGTGTTGACAGGACTCTTCTCCCTTACTCTGTGGTTAACAGACATCTGTTGCTGTCCAGAAGAGAATGCCATCTGGTAGGGTAGACTCTACTGGTGCACTTATGGAGTGTGTGGATACTATCATGTAAAGTTGGGTTTATTGTTTTTATTTTTTTTTAGTGCACATTCTGATGTTGCTTCAGGATTGAGTGATGGCAACGAGAATGTTCCAACTTCTAGTGGCAGGCATGAAGGGAGGACTACTAAACGTCATATGCGGAGGTCTGTCCGCAGTCGCTCTCGCCATGAGAAGACTGCTAGGCCAAAACTGAGAATTCTAAATGTGAGTATTTTTTCTATTTTACTGACAGTGTGGTAGTGATGATGCCTTTTTTTTTTTTTTTAACCTTAATTTAATTTTACTTTGAGGATTATGTGTCTTCTCTGGTCTTGTTTCCCCCCACCACCACCTCTGAGCACACAAGCTATCCAGTGTATTTCTTCTTCTACTCTAGTCAGCATTCCAAACCTCATCTATTAAGAGCTTTTTGGAGCATTAGATATGGCAAGATTGTCTTGCTTAGCCACCAGTGATTGCACAGACTATGCCAGAATATTTGATTTAGCCTTACTAGTAAAGCTAGGCCAGTCCCCTGACTTGTAAGCTAGGAAGGAACAAGGGAACATCAGGAGTTTGAGAAAAGTGTGGACAAGGTTTGAGAAATTGTCAGATCTTCAGAAAAAATGATGCTGTATGTGACACTATTTATTAAACTGGAAAGAGAGAATGTTTTGAGCAGTACTGTTGGTTTGTCTCTGTGAGCCTTAAAACCCAAATCTTAGATTCTCATGCTTTTAGTTTGAACTGTTGTTTTCTTTTAGGTTTCAAATAAAGGTGATCGGGTAGTGGAATGCCAGCTGGAGACACACAATCGGAAAATGGTTACTTTCAAATTTGATTTGGATGGTGACAACCCTGAGGAAATAGCTTCAATTATGGTAAGTTACAGTTTAGAGGTGAAGAATTTATTCCAGTCTCAATCACAGCAACAATAGAAGCACTTTTATTTTCTCATTTGTGTTTCAGAATTGCTCTTCCATGTAGCATGGTCTGTGCTCACCTTATTGATGTGCAAGCACAACTAGAGGCTCTAGGCACAGAGGGGTATACCAAATGAACAGTTACTATTGCACTCTGGATTCACATGAAAATCTGTGTCAGCTTTTAACCTTAGAATTGTGGGTTTTATCAAGTAAATCTGCTTTTGGTGTTTTGCAATCTAACTTTTGGAAAAACCGCAGGCAACTTTCTGAAAGCACCAGGTTAAGCAAATTCCGTTTGCTTTGCTAAGAGCAAACATTGCTAGACCTTTACAGCTTACACTGAAGCTTTGAGTTTTTTTGCTCTTGTTTGCAACTGGAAGATCCTGCCCTTAAAATAAGGGATGGGGATTGTTTTCTGAAAGTCAGCAATGACTGACACTGCTTTTGACTTTCTCAAGGGAAAAACCTCTCCATTCCATGTATAATGGTCAAGCATGGGAAAGAACTTTAAATGTGCTTAAATAAGAGTACTGTGTAGCCTGGAATAGCTTTTTAAAATTTAAACTCTTATTTCTGGGCTAGTAAAATCTGAATGAAACTGAGATTGTTTTAGTGTTACTGAAGCGAGGGGGAATGACAAAAAGCAGTATCTTTTTCCAGCTTCTCACAGTGTTCATCTTTTAGCTTAGAGTGGTGGCAGAATAATAGGTAGTGGATTCATACCTATCAAAAGGAACCAAATCAGTAACGTGGGAGAAATGATCTATTTGCCACTAATGGCTTTCCAAGAAAAGGAGTAAATTGGTTCTTGGCTATGTATGTTCTTGGCAGTGTAAACAAGTCAGTAATGTGAAGTCAAGTGCTAAGAAATATGGAGAAGAATACACAGGTGTCTTTGGCTTATAGCTAAAGTGATCTCATGGAGGAGTAAGAGTATGGTTGTTTTGAAAACAGAACCCCCAGAAAAGCTCAAACAAAACCCCAAATAATACAAAACAAACAAAAAAAACCCCTAAACAACAAAAAATAGAGATATTTGAGGATGATTAGAAGCAAAATAAGTGAACTGTACCTCCAGATTCAGTCATATGGTTGGAAGTGTGCAACCTAATTGAGACAACTGAATCTAGAACTCTGTGCTTGTTGAATGTTGAGGAAACTTTTGATTGTAAGACTTTCTAGTTTCCTTTTAATCAGGATACTGTTAGGCATACCCCATATGGATATCTATCATTGCTCAACTTAAAGCACTGAAGTTTCTTTAACTAGTAGGTATTCTGCATTGCAAAGGCTGATACAAGTATATCACCTTTGTCTTTCCTTTTTCTGAACCACCAACCCAAAACTTGATGTAAAAACAATGTCTCAGGCTTTACCTCTGAGGCACTTTGTCTTTCCCAGCAGAGACACTGTGACTGACAGCTTTACTTCTGTTTCCTATACTAACTGTATTTGAGAGTTTTACCATGCATGATTTTAGGAGACAGAATTTTCTTTAGGTTCAGACCAAACTGAGCATGTCTTTCTAAAAGCCAAGTATACTTGTTTAAGTTTGTTTCCTTCGACATAAGCAGCAAAATGTATTTTTATAAAGTAACACAACGTATGGGAACTAGATAGGCTGAACAATCTTCCTTTCCCATATAGGGAACATAATTAATACCTGCATTTACATACTACAACCAGACTTTGAGTTAGTGGTGTGCAACCTGCATAGAGTAGAAATTCTGTATGACATGGAAAGAGAGAAGAGAAGCACAGAGCACATCTTGCAATACAGATTTTTTTTTTTTAATGTTATAATTTCCTTTAAATGTGGTTCATAATGTCCATTATACTGGAACTGCAGTAAGATAAGGCTGCTAATTTTAAACTTCACTGTGCTAAGCGAAGATTGAGGTGACAGTTTGGAGAAGTGAGATTGAATGTTGTTCCACAGCAAAGAGTAAACCAGAGCAAATACCTCTGTGCTGGTGATAATTTTAGAAACAATTGTTTTTCTCTAAGGTGTCACCGTCTTTATCTTATGTATAAGAACAGTGAGGGGAGAACAAACAGTAACATCAAAAGTAAATTATGGTTATTCAGTGTATAGTTTTGAAAGAATTTGTGGAGAATTATTGTCTCTTTGTTCTCTTTACAGGTGCAGAATGAGTTTATTTTGGCAACTGAGAGAGACTCATTTGTAGAACAGGTACGAGAGATTATTGAGAAAGCAGATGAAATGCTAAGTGAGGACGTAAGTGTGGAGCCAGAAGGTGATCAGGGTTTGGAGAGTATGCGGACAAAAGATGATGGCTTCTTTCCAGGGTCGCAGGTATGTAAAGGACAGATTGCCTTGGCTATTTGTATTTTCCATTTTGGGTGGTGTGGTTTAGTGGTTAGAGCTAGCTAGAAATTGAAACTTTCTTTCATGAGAAATATGAAAGCTTAAAAATAAAAAGACAAACACAGAAAACTTCATATCAGAGCGAGAGCCTAAAATTAATATAGAAAGCTAAATGAAGTAGACCTTTTGCTTTTTGATGTGTTCTAATGCTTCTGAAGCTGCTGAATCTCCTAACAGTCCCCTAAGCAGACAATCTAAAACACTGAGGCTTCTTGGATCTGAGGTTATTGTGAGGCAGGACACTAAAACCCCCAGCCCTGTGCTGCTCACTGAACACTGAGAGCCTGGACTCAGACCCTCTACCCAGTGTGCTACTAAGAGATTGGATGGCCCAGTTAGAAAGCACAGGTTTTGAAACTGGTTGCTGGGAATAAGAAGAGATGACATTTCCTGAATATCTGCCTTATTTCCATCCAGAGCTACTTTGAGACATCCATTTATCTGCAGACTGTTTAAGGAAATCAGTTGGACTGCCTGTCAATAAAAGATTGTTTAGATGGATTTGTTCAATTGACAGTCACTAAGCTGAGTAGCTCCAAAAGCCCTGTAAGCACTCTAAAAGCTGACATTTATCTGGGCAGAATTCAACTAAGTTTGGTCATGGTGCTTGGGTCCAAGCTACTGCTTACCCTAAATGCCCACATTTCAGTAAGCTAGCATTTTAAGAACTATCTTGTGGGTTTCTGTTGCAGAATAGAACTTTAAATTTTATCTTACTTTACAGAAATTAGAGTTCAAACAGCCAGATCCTACATCTTCCATGCCACAAAGAATAGGTAAGTCTTTTGTGATTTATTTTTTTTTTCCAACAGTTACCTTTTTTCTGTTTCAGCAGATGGGTGCAGCCAAGTTTTTATTTTGTATGATGGAGTGCACATTCCATATTGCAGGTGATGTATTTAGTTACAACCACGTATCACTAAATATCTGAACTTCTTTCTGTTTAGGGGTTCCTCCTAGCTCCTTTACCCAGGTTGTCCATTCTGCAGGAAGACGGTTCATTGTTAGCCCTGTCCCTGAGAGTCGGTTAAAAGAACAGGGCTTCTTCACATCTCCTGTTCCTGGAGGAAACGAAACTCCGGATATAGGTAAGTTATCTAAAGTCTTAAAATTGGACAGCTAAGACACGTTCACCAAAACTGTGAAGTTAGTTAACTGACTGTTCCTAAACACCTCCTAAAGTACTTGGGGAAGTGAGGAACTGTCTGTGCTGGTAAGAAGTGACTGTAATTTGAGTGATACTGTGCAGGATTCTTAGGGGGAAAAAGAAATACTGCTGGGGCTGTCTGCAGGACTCTGAAACCTGTGAAATTCTGTGTTTTAATGTAAGCCTGGATTTTTTTTTTTAATTATGCTGCGAGGTAAATGTGATCTTAGTCTAGCCATAAAAAATAATACTGATTACAGAACTTTTCGAGGTGGACTGACATTTTTCTGTTTGTCCAGTTGCTGCGTCTCCGCTACATGGTCCTGGAATGAATCTCTCCCACTCAGCATCATCCCTGAGCTTGCAGCAAGCTTTCTCTGAGATGGGCCATGCTCAAATGACAGAAGGACCTAGTACAGCTCCTCCAGTGTTCAATCAAACAGTACCACCATTTCCACCTGCACTCTGTACCATGGCGGGCAGCGGTGCACCACCTGCCTCTGTGTCTGCTTCTTCAATATCTGTTCCCTCCAGCACAGGTGTTTCTCTTCCAGGATCTGTTACTTTGCCTTCAGAAAGTGCAGCTGTCGGAGTTGCACCAAGTGCAAGTGTGCCAAGCTCTATTTCTCCACCTCCAGCCTCACAATCTGGACAGCAATCGACTGGTGTCGCTTCCAGTGTGAGCGCCCCTGCTTCTTTCTCCTTACCTACCACATCCCAGCCTGCTCAACCAGTAACTGGAGACATTGCCTCTAGTATCAGCACGCCGTCTTCTTTGGCACTGCCATCTACCCAAGTTCCTGGTGTCACCGGTCTTGGTGTTGTTGCACCAGCTGTGACATCTCAGTCTACTCCTCAGATTGGAAGTAGTATGGCAGCACCACAGACATCTGTGACTCAGAATGTGGCTTTGCAGCTTCCTCAGCTTAGTAGCAGTGGCTCTGTCTCCAATCTGGCAGAAACAACAGTTGTAAGTGCTCCACAGTCGTTACCTGAGAGTGGGCAGTCTCTGGATAATTCACAGCTCTGCAGTGCAGCTGGCTTATCTCTTCCAATCTCTGCACCTTTATCATCTTCAGTAGCAACAAGCATATGTGGTTCAGTCACTCAACCAGTGATGCATCCCTTACTTGTCCCGTCAGGAATTACATCAACACCTGTCCTACCCCAAATTCCAGGTGCAACACCTATGTTGCCCCAGGTTCCTTTACCTGGTGTCTTACCACAACCAGTTACTAACTTGCCTGCAGTACAGCAAACTTTGATACACAGCCATCCTCAACCAGCTCCCTTACCCAATCAGCCTCATACTCACTGTCTGGAGGCTGATGCTGATGCTCAGTCTAAAGCTCCTGGTATTGATGATATAAAGACCCTGGAGGAAAAGCTACGGTCTCTCTTCAGTGAACATGGTAACGTGGGAACAGTACATCCATCAGTATCTCTGGAGACATCGTTGGTAATGGAAACTACAATTATTCCTGGAGTACCAACGACTGTTGTTGCACCAACTAAACCTCTGACATCCATTAGCACTTGTATACCTCCCAGCAGTTTGCCTCTTGGACCAACTGGCTTGCCAGTGCTGACACCAGTTGCCACTCCTGGGCAAGTGATGACCCCAGTCAGCTATATTTCAGCATCGAGCAGCATTGCAACAGCAGTGGTGAAACCAGGGACCTCTCCTTCAAAGCCCCCTCTGAGCAGGGTACCGGTAAGAAATGCAGCATTTGTGTGACTGTTCAAGTATTGTAGGAAACAACCTTCTTGAGCAGAATCTCTTTTATAAAGCAAAATATTTCTTCAGGTAGGGGTGTCTTCATTTAATAGAATATTGAAAGTTTTATGCTCTGGTTATTTTTGTGTGTCCCAAGAGATGTTTTAATTGTGTCCATATTAGGGGGAAAAAAACCCCACCAATTCTATATTATGCTTCTGAGAAAGCTCTAGTGTTGCTGTTAATTTTTCCTACTCATAAACTACAGAGAGTGAAGCAACTGTGGTTTGTTTTTTTGTTTGTTGTTGGGTTTTTTGGTTTGTTTGTTTTTTTCAAATAGAATTTGGAAGGCTTGCTTTAAATAGCTTTTTACCTTGCACGTGATCACTAGAATGAGATGGGGTGGTTGTATGTTTCTCAGTAGTAAGGATAGCTTAGCTTTGCTGTTTGGCTTTAGCCTGTTCCTTGAAGGCAAGGGTGAGCCTGACTGAAAGCTGCTTTGGTAGTTGTGGGTTTTTTGGGGGGGTTTTTTGTGTTTTTTAATTTTATTTTATTTTTGGTTTTGTTTTTTTAATAAGTCCTCTGCTGGTTATGTGGTGCCTGGATACTCTTCTCCTTCTAAAAGTTAGATTTATGAAAACAGAATTTTGAGAGGTTTAAAAAAAATACCTGGATATCTGAAAACACACTTTTTTGTTTATTTACTGAATCACACTCTTCAAACACTTTTTCATAGAGATAGTCATGACTTACAGTAACAACCTGACATGTGTTGTGGATGTTGTTACCTGCTCACTAATTGGAAGTATCGATATGTGAAATGAGACTATCTATTTTCATTTAAATAACTCCCTGTGTTGGGAGATGGTGCTTTTCAGTAGTTTAAATTATTGGTAGTCTTTTCCTTTTCAAAGTTAAATAGGAATAGATTGAAATGTTGAACAAACCAAAAACCTTATTCTCCCTTCTTTTGGTTTCTGTAACTGTTCTTTTCCACTCACCCATACTTTGTTGGTCTTCTTCAGCCAGCCTTGCTAATTTCAGTTTCAGAACCAGTTTCAGGCTATTTGAATTGAGCTAATGCTCCAAGCATCCCCATTCATTAGTAGTCTTTCCCTTTGTACTCTTTATATTCAAACAAAATAGAAAAATCTGTGCCATGGAGGAGCTGGAATATATACCAAGGAAGCTGGAAAGGAAATCTAGAAACAGATGCATTTGCTTATGGAGAAATTAAGTTGAGGATTAGAAAAGAAATATTTTAGAGTAATAAAAACTAGCGTTGGGGCAGTTAGAAACCTGCTAACTGCAAACCTGTAATGACCAAGGCTTGGGTGTGAATGTCATCAGTGTTTGGGGATTTTCATGTCAGTTGTGGGAAAAATACCTCCTCTCTGAAGTTTTCACTTATGAATTAGCTTGGCTTTTTTTCAAAGCTTAGTTTTAGTTTGCCTTTTTGTGTTTAAGCTTTAGTTTTGCTTTAGTTTTCTGGGGTTTACTAAACTGTATATGTGTGTATTTTATTTTTGTTTATGGCTAGCCTGTTAACCTAGACAGTTAAATGTGTTTTGACTTGTCTTATGAATTTATTTAAAGTATCTTTTGCCTCTTACTTATAAACTAAATTATTAACTTACCACAGCTTAATAACTCAACACGCCTCAGAGTAGGTAACATCCACGCGCGTGTTCCTAGTGCACAAAAAATCTGAGCTAATGCAACTTCACATAGTTCCTACTGAAACATTTTTTGGGAGGAGAGGTAATTATGGTTCAAATTGCAGGAATAACTGGCCAGTGGAGATACATTCCATTAGTTAAACTGTGGTAACATGACTGCAAGCTAGAACTGGTTCTGCTTGTTGAGGACTGGAGTAGATTTTGGGCTCATCACAGGTATCCAGCGGTGCTCCCTGTCGTACAAGGGAAACCAGCTGCCCAACACTATAACTCATCAGGCTATCATGTATTTCTCAAACTTCAAAGTCATGGTCAAGCCTCAAGATTCCAGCTGAGAATAAGAATTGCGAATTGTGTAATGGATCACTTAATTCCTAGAACTTCCCTAACAATGGAAATAACTAACTGGAATGTGCTATCTGACCTGGTGGGAAGGCTTTGATGCCTCCTTCTAACCTTTCCAGTCTCTAACCTCTTCCATATAACCTGGATGACTTCTCCCTACCCAGTTGCATGGCTTAGTCATCTTCTGTGGGTCATCAACACCCTTCAGGTTCAAAAATGTGATGGATCCAGAGATTGGTATGAGAGGTCTATAAATATGCTTCTCAACAAGTGGAGACATCCTCAGGCATGACAGTTCCTGTTCTCAAGTCATACTGCTTGGAACAGTTTGCCAGAAGCGCGTAGCTTGCTGTTGCCAGTGAGCAGTTAACATAGATCTGTTGTAAGGAGACTGAGTGCATTCTTGCACCCTTTTATAAATTAAGCTTCTTGGAAACTTAATTGCTTTGTGGAAGAATTATTGTAGCATTTCTTGCAAACTTGAAAATAATATCCCCAAGATACTTTGCTCCTGGACACAGCAGTTTGTTTAAACTGGAAATTGTGGCCACTCAAAAGATAATCTGGATTAAAAAAATAAAAGCAAACAACTTCCTTTAAGTTTGTTGTAAAAATCCCTAAAGACTCTATGCTAACTCTCCAGGAAGGAAGTCTCTGTAGAAAAAAAATAAATGTTGAGACTTGTGTTGTATGACATGGCTGGCTGTAGCTTGGTATCTGATCCTTCTGTTGTTCCATGTCTGATGGACTCGCGTTTCCTCTTCGTTATCCATAGGTGCTACCAGTAGGTTCTGAACTTCCGGCTGGCACTCCATCCAGTGAGCCGCTGCCACCTTTTCCAGGACCTTCACTAACTCAGGTGCTACACAACTTGGCAGATTGTATCTGCTGCTTTTCCTGTCGAAGAGCATGTTTCAATTAAACTCTCCGCTGCATGTTATTAATGTCTTTGTTTTTCTTTTCTTTTGACCGAGTAACCCCTTTTGTGTCACTGTAGCAGAGTGGCTTCAGCACTGGATATGTCACTTGCCCTTTGGGATGCTGTAGCCAGTGTGTGAAGCACAAGAACTATTAATTAGGTTTTGGGGTATTTTTAGAATGTTAACTTGAACTTTAGAGTTTGGTTGTTGTTTTTATTTAAAAAAAAAATAAAATTAAAAAAAGTAACACAGGTGAGTGTGTGCATAAAACTTGAACCTGTTTTCTTCTTGAAAAGGGTATAGTAGCAAAACAGTAGCTCTTCAGGGAAGCTGTATATAGTGCAATTAAACTAATGAAGATGCAAAATTGCCGGCATTGTGAATTCCTGGGTTTTGTTGGGGTTTTTTTTGTCCTCTCTATTTATTACTACACTCTGACTTCACCTGGGCTTTCAGATTTACCAAAGGTCTTTGAAGCTCCTGATCATAAGCATGAGTTGAAACATACCACTGGTTTCCCGAGCTCAGATCCTGCCTTGTATGGGTTAGTTAGCTTAGATATCTTGTGTGTAAATGGGACAGGAATACAGCTCAACACCACAAAGATTAAATCTGCCTTTTTTTAAACAAAATTTTGTTTAAAAAAATAAGGTCACACACGTGTTCCCCCCGTAACTGAAAGAACTGTATTAAGACCAAACCGTTTTATGAATCTTCTAAATGCTGTGTAATGAGTTGTAACATGGGAACACATCACTTCAATATGCAAAGAAAAGCTGAAAAAAAAAATAACTGAGCAACACGCGTGAGATCATGAGATAGAATTGAGCTACTTCGGACATAAATTTATCAATAAACAAAAGATGGTTTTCTGTAGAACTATATTAAAGTCCACTTGGCAGAGAATTATCATCCCACTTTTATATTCAAACCCGTAAAGAAGATCTGATTCAAGTGAGTACCTAGTGGTGCCTCAGAGTAATTTTGTCTTAAATTTGGTGTTTCCTGTGTATAAGTGCTTCTTACAATATTAACCTCTTCAGCTGTGGCTTAAGTCCACAGTAAGTGGTCTTAGAATACATGTCCAAAAGCTATGCTGGAATTGAGTCTGGCCTTTTAGAGAAGAACATAGAATTTTTCACTTGTCTTCACTGTAATTTTAAATTAATTCCAGTAAAATAGCTACAGTGTGAAAATGTGTACATCACATTATTCTTGATCACTGGGAATTTAAAGCAGACCGAGCTAACGTTGACAAAGTTCTCTCCGTAACACTCTGGTAACATTCTCCCTCTCATCTCTTGCCATGGAGCTCTTGAATTCAAGTTTCACCTGTGGAAGAGAAATTAAAATAAACCTTAAAGGTCATTTTAGTTCTTTGCGAGCTGTTCCTTGTTAGGGATTTACCAAAGCTTGATGAGAACTTCTGTCTGAAGGGATGTAAGCTGACTGTCATGCGTTAGAAAACTGCAAATTTAAACTGTGCTAAGGCAGCTTTGGTTAATGAGCTGTCATGGCTCAAACTGTAAAACCTGAATTTCATGTATTAAGGTACTAATGTTCAAAGATACCATTGGAATAATATTTCCATTTCTGTCTTTCAACTGTGTGAACTGTGATATTACCTGGTTCTAAAGACGTGAGTAGAGTTGAGCAGCAGGGTGTGTCAGCTGCTTTCCTGGAGTTTTATGTTGTTTATGACATTAATAAGTTTATTAATAAGTCCCTTTTTAAGTTTCCCAGCTTTTTTCCTCCAGTGCTCTCAATACAGAAGCTCTGTCTTGATTCAGAAGCTTCTCTAATTAGGTCATTATTTTGTGATGTCTTAAGAATCTCTCTTAGACTCAGTTTGCGTAGAGTATGTCCTGGAGGTTAGAATGGAAACAGTCTAGTGAACCTAAGTTACAACGTGCTGAAAGGTGACATCTCATACTGTCCATTCCTGGTCTACCACCTTCTTGGTCTTTATCTGATGGAGCAAATGAAACTCGGTGACCTTAATCCAGGAGTCCTCGCAGATGCCTCTGTATCCAGAACTACTTCTTGGTCTTGATCTAATGGAGCAAATGCAAATTAATGACCTTAATCAAGGAGTCCTGGCAGGTGGCCTCTGTGTTCAGGACTACGTCTTGGTTGTCTCTTCTTTTGAATTAAAGCATATTTAAATCTTTTGTAAGCAGTGAGAATCAGTCCACTACTTGGAAAGTATTATGCAGCATGAAAAGGCAGAAACTTGTTTTCTTTATGTAAGAAAACTATGAAAGTTAAGGTATGGCTCTTGAAATCTGTCATGGGAAGGAGTGCTGCTGCAGTTGGTTTTATGCAGCTTCTTCCCTGAATGAGGGCAATATTCCTGCCCTGTGAGCAATCAGGAAATGGATATCTTCTGCCTCCAGAATGAGCAAGAAGCTGAATGACTTCTGTAGAGCTATCAGACAGTGGTGTTAGCAAGGAACACTTTTTTCTTTTTTCTAATGTGCCTTCTGGAGGCAGAAACTGGTTTATGACTTTCAGCCAGTTCTTTCTGAAGCATGAAGTGGAGATAACAACCATTTGGTGATAACTCTTACCATGAGCAAGGGTAGCAAATGGATCTGGAGGCAGCTGGTTAAAATCGGTCACGCTAGGTTTGTAGTGATTTTTATTGTCATTGCTTGGAACTGGATATATTAGTAGTATTTTCCCCAAAACTCA
>NW_010325133.1:0-17173 GCF_000700745.2 Antrostomus carolinensis | reverse complement strand
CGTCTTTTAAATCCCAGCAGGGAAGGTGACTCCACCACCTCCCTGGGCAGCCTGTTCCAGTGCCTGACTGACCTTTGAGTGAAGAAGTTTTTCCTCACATCCCATCTAAACCTCCCCTGGTGCAACTTGAGGCCATTTCCTCTTGTTCCTTGGTTGAACAGACCCACCCCCACCTCTCTCCACCCCCCTCCAAGGGACTTGCACAGAGCCACAAGGTCTCCCCTCAGCCTCCTTTTCTCCAGGCTCAACACCCCCAGTTCCCTCAGCCACAAGGGAACTCAGCACACTTGTGCTCCAGACCCTTCCCCAGCTCCGTTCCCTTCTCTGGACACGCTCCAGCACCTCCATGTCCTTCTTGGACTCAGGGGCCCAAAACTGAACTCAAAGCACTTGTAGCCACTGACGTGACTCAAACCACTGCACCACTGTGAACAGCTTCTTCCTGTTTGTCACAGGTATTCCTGGCAGGGTTTGTGGTATGGAAGAGGCACAAATATAGATCCCTTTTGCTTCTTGTCCTTTGCAAACAGCTTACCTAACTTCACTTCTCGTTTCAACTCTAAAGCCTGTCTAGGGGTGAGACAAAATTAGAGGAGACCAACTGGATCAAATCTAATTGACTGTTCAGAGCATTTGCTGCTATCCCATAATACTATCTGGAAAATTACTGGCTTGTCTTAAAGTTGTTAGGCTTGCCTTCCTTACTGCTGCTGTCAGGAGCTCATTGCACAACTTTCTTCTTTTGCTTTTCTTAGTACCAGACTCCAAGTCTGCAAAGTACATATCAAGTCCAGTTTTGGACAGTTTGTTCCTTAGGCTTAAATACCTGTTCTGTTTATTCCTTAATTACTTTACAAAGTGTATTTAATTGCTCAAGCTTCATTTTGGTTCCCTTGCTCCATCAGGAAATCTCTTTATTTCCTGATCATTCTGATATCTCAGCTCTTTCTTTACTTGTAGCAAATACCTTGTGAGCATTACTGATGAGAATGATGTAGTGTTTCAGGTGAAGTGTCCTCTTTATTTTACAGTATTATTGAGTTTAATCAGCTCACTTGTCTGCTAAGCATTTGGATTTCTGGATGGAGTCGGAGAAGTCTGCATCCTCTTCTGCTCTCTTTTTTTTATTATTTGGATGGAATTTATATGGATTTTATTGTTCTTCTATTTGTTTTGGTTGTGTTTTGAAGTCCACAATTGAGGAAGAATGTCATCCTGGCAATGTTTTGGAAGCATCTTTATGCTTTTGTGTGCCTCTAACTTTCAGTTTCTTGAAAGTGAAAGGTAAAGCTTTTAGGTTGCTGTGTCTTCAGCTTCAGTTCTAACATCAGATTTAGCTTTTAAATATGAGAGACTGGAAAAGATTAATGATGCTAAAGTTTGGAAGGAAACTTCTACTTGATAAGGTTAGAATTTCAATTTAGTGATATTTGCCAACACTTTCTTCTTCCATATGTTTCTTATGGGTGTGGCCCTAATAATTTTCAGTGAATCCCAATTGATCTTTAAGATATTTTTAGGTAATTCTTCTTCTCTTCCCCTCCCCAATTCAATTGGCCAAATTTGAAAAACATCTTGGATGCCAAGTCAGACAGCTGAAATCTAAGTAGTAAGCATACTTGGGAGAGATTCTGCTGCTCTCCCTTCCTTCTCTTCAAGTCAATCCATCCAGATAGCTTCCTTGAGGGAACTTGTAAGTGGTGGGGTTTTTATTTAATTTTTTAATTTGTGTTATCCATAATCCTGCTTTATCCATACTTACTTTTGTAATTATGGGCATCTTTTTGAATTTTTCAGTGATTATTTTTTCTAACTGGCTTTTTCCTTCAAAATTTTTAGATAGTCAATAATACAAAAATACCTCTGTTATTCTCCAACCAAAAAAATGTAGAAGTTTGAGGCTTTGCAGTATCTTTGCTCGATTCTTAAGAGTGGGAATGTAAACTTCATGGTAACTTCAGGGAAAAACAGGAGTTCCAGTTAATGCTTTTCTGTTTGTTTGGGTTTTTTTACCATATGTGTTGCTTAAATTGCTTCCAGTCTTCCTGTGCTATACCTGTTAAATGTAAACGTGTAGAAAGGGAACATGATAGAAATACGGAAGCTGTACTGACTGCTTTAAATTTTAGTATTAAATATGGTTGTTTCTCCAATGTGATGTGTTTCTCCTGAGCTGGGACAGCTGTTGACTCTTTCCTTTCTCAGTCCCAACAGCCACTGGAAGATCTGGATGCTAAGCTGAGAAGAACCCTTAGTCCAGAGACCGTTCCAGTGACATCTGCTCCTGCTTGTGTATGTTTTCAATGTTGGCAGTTTAGTAATCTTGAAAAACCTCCGTGTTTTCTCAAGGTCATGCTCTTAGTTCACTACCTTTAATATCAGTACACCAGTCTTTAGACTTTTAAAAAGAAAAATGAAGAGTCATCTTCATGTTTGTGGGTCTGAGTCAGCCACAATAGGAAAAAGCTGTATGTTGCAATAGATCACGTATTTCCTGAGGCTAGTTTTGGTGTTAGTTCTTAATCCAGCTTTTCTGGTGATGTCATTAATGTCGCCAAACTAGAAGGGGAAGTGACTATGGAATAAGGAGAAAGAGCATGAAACAAGCAGTATGTGTCAATATAATATAATGTATGTGTCATATACACATATAATCTATGTATCATATACAAGCAGTATATGTCAATCTTAATTTGGGAGGGATGCTTAAAGTGTGGATCTGAAATTTTAAAAATCTATAATAATAATAATAAACTTTGATACAAAAAGAAGATAATGATTGACATTATTTTCCATCAAACTGCTGATTTTTTTAAATTCTGTTTTGTTTTTTCCTCTTGAACCTGTAGTCTGTGCCCTCAGTAGCATCTACAACGGTTACCGGGCTGGTGTCTACAGCAACACAGTCTCTGAAGGATGGTAAGACAGCCTTGATTATTTTAGATGATTCTCAGCATGGAGATATAGTCCAAAATTGAACAGACTAGTAACTTGGAAGGACATAGCCTTTTTCAGTAAGTCATACAATGGCAATTCCTTAAGGATCATATTAGTTTTTAGTAACTAGGCTGAAATTTTCCACTGTTAGGCCAGGAGAGGGAAATGATAGATGCATATTATAGTGACTCACTTAGGATTTAAAACTGTCCAAAATGTTAAATCAAGACTTGCAGAGAATATTTAGTGTGCTGCTAAAGTACAGCTTCAGGATTTTTAAAGAACTGTTTTCTGTCTTGTGTTACATTCTTGGCAACGACAGTGCGACTTCTCCTTTTGCGTCATCGTGCTGTGTTCTGTACGTAGGATACCTCTTCCCAACCAAAGAGTGTTTCCTTTCTATTTAAATAGAGAAACAAAGATTAAACTACTAAAAACTTAAGAAAGGTAGTAAGGAAACTGAACTCCCTCCTAGAACAACTAAGATTGACTTGGATAATCAACAGTTGAAGTCTGAATGGTCAATAACTTTCAGATCTAAAGTTCTGAAAGTTCTGAGTTCAATCAGTCTGAGTTCAACTGTTGGGGAGGGCTGGGGGATGAACCCAACAACTTGCAAAATAATCTGAGACTTCCCTATCGTTATTCCCTGAAGTGTTTTGATTTTAAAAATCTTCCTTTTTTTTTTTTTTTTTTTTAAATAAACTGTTAATGTTGAACTAAGATTATTTCTGAACTATCTAGTAAACATCATTTTACTTGCATGTGCCTCTGAAGTTCAGTGACAAACCTTCAAAAGCTAATAAAAGCAGTAGGAAAATAAAATATTCCCATTTTGGTATGTTGGTAGTGAACTATACAGTAGTACTCATTTGTCTGCTAGAAAATGAGTTGGGTTTTGCCTGCTAAAGTTTAGAAGGTAAAAGTAAACAAACTAGGAAGTTGCTTAATAACCACAGCAAACTGTCCAATGGAACTGATATAAAAATAGAAAGTTATTTCTCATCTTGGTAACCTTATACTGCCAGTGTGTACAGCAGCAAAATTAGGAGCTGACACCTAAAAATCCAGCTTTGAAAGCCTCAGGCTGCTTTGAGTAAATGTGGTTTATTCAGCTTAACACTTCTCCATTAATAAGTTATCCGGAGTGTTTGTGAAATTTAGGTAGTCGGTGTGGGTAGTGAATTAAAATAAGCTTTTTCTTACATAAATTTCAGATCTGTTTTTTATTCTTTGGCTATTTCACATCCATGTTTGAAATCAGTGTGGATTTTTAATGCTACCTAGAAGTGCACTTTTGGCAAGTATACTGTACAAGGAAACTTTATAGAAAGAAACCTTATAGAAAAGTTCTTTAATATTGCAGTTTGATATTATGTGTGGTAAAGTTGAAAAAAGAGATCAAGTTCCATGAATTCAAATAGTTGAGTTTTAAGTAGCTGAAAAGATATGGTTGGAGTTCACATAATTTGTTGCTCATTTTCTCCTTAATCCCATTCTCCTTTTCTTTAGGTTCAGGATCAGGTGGTGGAGAGAGCAGTGCTATGGCTACCACAGCAGGAGCTGGTGTCCTCAAGATGGGACGGTTTCAGGTAGGAGATGTTAAACTGGTTTGGTTGTTGATACAGGATCGTTGCTGAGCAGTTCCTGCTCAGTGTGCCTCATGGTTGGAGGAAGATGTCCATGTTGAGCTTGTGAATGCAGTGCTTTGTGCGGATGCTGTTTTCATTCAGGGTAGAGATTGCACTAGGTGATGCAGGTCTGGAATGGTGAATACAGCATTTCATCACATCAAGACCTCAGCTGTGTAACTCTTGGCCTTTGTCTTTAATGTTACGTGTTTTTTAGCTTAACAATGCTTGGATGTCCACTGTATCATGTCCTGTTTGTGAAGGAAGTCCCCTCTGAATCTACTGGGTTTCTTGGAGTCAATCCTCCAGCTCACTTAGAAGTACTGTTTTGTGTGACTGTGTTACTTGGAGGGAGGCAGTAGCTGGCTTTGTGGCATACCAAGGAAATGAATTATTTTGCCCTCTCAGATGCATCTTACTCTTAATATAAATAAAAAGTGTGATGTTTAAGGAAGAACTAAGGAAGTCTGCATGATTGCATTTCTATTCTAGGTATCCGTGGCAGTGGATGATGTGCTAAAAGAGGGTGACAAACCTGAAAGCAAGCCGGTGCAATTTGAAACAACCTCCACTGATTCTTCATCTCTCTCTGGCAGCAGCCCAGAGAGTACACTGGTAAAGCAGGCTGGCAGTCGGAAAAGTGAGGCTGTTGCTGACTCTTCCTCGGATGTGGTAGATGGCATTCCTCAGACAGGTCCTGTGCTACAATTACCAGTAGATGTTGGTCAGCCTACTAAGGTCGGGCGCTTTCAGGTAACAACAACAACGGATCAAGTGGGACGCTTTTCAGTGTCAAAGACTCAGGATGAGGTCACCTGTGCAGAGAAGGAGCCCATGACTCTTCCTCTGTCTGTGGACTTGGAACAAGTTGCTTCTTCATCTGCAGCTCCAAAGAAAGAGTTGGAGTCAAGAGAGTCCCCACACATGAATGGTCCATCTTCTGAACCGGAGGCTGCCTTCTTAAGTGGGATGGCTAAGGATTTGGATGATGGCTCGGGGAGTCCAGACTCCCTCCAACCTCTGGGGTCGAAGAGCAGCCTCCCTGTTCAGAGCCTTAGCAACTCCTTCAACTCTTCCTATATGAGCAGCGACAATGAGTCGGATATTGAAGATGAAGACTTGAAGTTAGAACTCCGTCGGTTACGGGAGAAGTAAGGCTTTTCTTCTTGTGTGGTTGTGTATGAAATACATGTAACAGGCTTAATATCAATTTCTTTTCCTTTCATCCGAGCTTTACTTTTCACAAAGAAAAAGAGTAAACTTCTTTAAAAGACTAAACCTTTACTAAGTGTCAGGACCCATTGCCAGTGTTTGTGTGGGAAGTAAGATTCTTTGATGAGGAAAATAGTATGTAATAATAATAATAAAAAGTGTATACATTTGCTGTGCTTAATTCTAACCTGTAGTCTTGCCGTGTGTTTATATGTAGATTGATTGCTGCACTGTTGATAAGACTGCAGATGTGTGGAAGCTTTTGCACGTGACAGAAATCTAGTAGTTCATGGCAATAGTGGTGTCTCATTTGAAAATGACACAGAAATCTCCATTTCTAATGATTTCCTTTCTCCTGAAGAATCCCTGTTGGCTTAGAAAATAATTTAGAAGTCAAGCAATGTGACCTACTACTTTATTTATATTGAAAGTTGAGCCTTTTTTTTTAAGGGCAGCTGGCAATTTTAAGTCTTTTTTTATGCAACTGCTCTGAAAAAACTACAGCACTACAAATGTAGAAGTCTCAGAAAATGAGTAATTTAGCTATTCTTGTAGCATTTTAATGCTGAATGATTTGGTCTTTTACAGTAGGTATATGTTCTTGTTTGTACTGACATTTATCCTGGTTTTATGATTACAACATGATGAACTTTTTGTTGGAATTCTAGCCAGGGTTAGAGCACAATGGACAGTGGCAGCTGTTCTGCCATGTCCCTTCAGCAGGTATTTGCGGGGAAAGATTTATTTCTTCCTTTCTTAAATGTTAATGGGAGTTTGACTGAAGAAGCTGGTCAAGCTTGACTGGAGGGGAGGGATTGTATGCATGCATGTATGTATATACATATAATTTTGGTAAGTCATACTCTTTTGTAACTTGTTAGGCACCTTAAAGAGATCCAGGAGCTGCAGAGTCGCCAGAAGCAGGAGATTGAGTCACTGTACATGAAATTGGGAAAGGCCCCACCTGCAGTAATTATTCCCCCAGCTGCACCCCTTTCAGGAAGGAGGAGAAGACCTACTAAAGGAAAAAGCAGCAAGTCCAGTCGTAGCAGCTCCCAGGGAAATAAGAGCCCTCAGCTATCAGGTAAAGCTTTCTCTCATTTTTTGAGTAGATAAAACAGACAAGGTACTATCTCTCATTCTTAAATCTATGCCTGTGTGTCTCTGTCTCTCTACATTGTCTTTTCTGGAGGGGTGTTTGTCCCAGTTCCTCCACTGCCTGGATTACTGGATCATTTTTGAAATTGTTTTTGCTGTTTGGTAGTGACTTGTGACTTTTGCAGTCTACTGAAAGATGCTGTTACGTTGTTCTGCAAGAGATTAGACACAGGGCTCTGACGAGGAGGATTGAGGAATCTCCTTTCTGGGGTGAAAATTGTAAATTTACAATACAGTGGGAAAAAATTATTTATTTATTTAAGAGAAACTGTTCTCATTGCCTCCTGGATCTAATTTTGCAGAATGTGGCTGGTCTCTTCAATCATCTTCAGTGATTTTCTTGTTTTCTACTTTAGTAGCACTTAAGAAACTTAGACTTACACTTACACTTCAGAAACTTAGTCACAATTGATGGATGTTAAAGTAGTAAAGTTTTTTTAAATGGAGTTGCAGTTTTTTTGTACTTAAATTGAGGAGCAGTTTCAATTATCAAGGCTTCCTTTCTTACTAAAACCATTTTTATTATAAACAGAACTCAGAAAAATAGTTGTATTTACTGTTTGAATGATGTGGAGGTCAGCTGCTGGGTAATTGTAGACTCTTAAATCCTGTAGCATTGAGTAAACAATATTGGAGGGCCAGTGCTGTGAGCAGAAATATTTGTTACTGTTCCCTGCACATCGCTTTGATAATTCCACGTCATGCTGCAATTTCTGTATCCAGTCCCCCTGGCTGCTCACTTCTGTTTTGTTTTACGATAGGGGAGCATGTGACAGTGAGCTAACAGAGTTGACTTAAAAGACTAGCAAAATTCTTATTTACTTACTGCTTTCTCAGAAACTGGAGTATTTCCCTCCCCTGCCTCCCTCTCTCTTGCCTGGATTGTCATGTTTGACCAGAGGGCGTTAGGTTTTTCCACCCCCTCACCACCCCAGCACCTTTTCCTGTGTCACTAGTGTAATAGCTCAATTGATTGTTTGAGTTACTCAGTAGTGACTTCACTGCCTAGTAAATGTTCCAGTCAGACTTTCCTCTGGTTTTTTTTTTCTCCTGTCTCTTGGGAACAATGACAGAAGCTTGGAAAATAATGTGGGGAAACTGAAATGTTGAATGTTTTTTTCTTTTTGCCTTCCTTCTTCCTCTAGGCAATCTGTCAGCTCAAAGCGCACCGTCAGTCCTGCCCCCGCAGCAAACTCTTCATCCTCCTGGTAGTGTGCAAGAGACTGGGCAGAACCATTTGTTACAGCCCCTCAAACCTTCACCTTCTAGTGAAAACCTCTACTCTGCCTTTACCAGTGATGGTGCCCTTTCAGTACCAAGCCTTTCTGCACCAGGCCAAGGTAAGACTTTAAATGGAATCACTGTAGAGTCTTACACCTTTGTTACTGGTGAATAAATGATCAACTTGATGATACTTGATTATTTTTTTTAATCCATAGAGTAGAGTAGCCTCCCACCGATGCATGGAGGCTGAGAAGGGTTTTTCCTACTAGATTTCTACCCTCTCACATAGGTCCAAATGTGAGGTTGTTGAAGTAATGAATAGATAGAGCATGGCCCCATCTGCTGTGATGAAAGCACCAAGGAGAAGACAAGAGCGTGCAGTATGGTGACAACAAGCAGTATTTTGCTGACCTGGGGGAAAGGTGTTGGCTGAAAGGATGAGGAGACAGATGAGCATGGGGTGGGCAAATGTGAAGTGAGACTAAAGAAGGGGCAGAACAGCCTTGGTGTAAACCCATAGAAATGGTGGGAAATTTCAGAAGACTTGGTGTCCTTTTAGACTTCCAAACTGCTTTGGATGTTTCTGTCAATGGAATTTTTACCAATAAAAGGTAAAATAGGCTCATGTCCTGCAATTGTGAGTTAAAGAATTATCCTGGAAGGATGAGTTAATGTAGGAGGGTGGAATGGTAGGAATAATAAATTGTTCATTTACTCAAGTTGTGGATTGTTTGTTATTAGTTAATATGTTATCCAATAATTTCTCACATAGCTGTGATTTGTTTGGTAGGGAGGGCTTTTTTTTTTTCATTAAGGGGATGATAGCATGATTCTTTTACTTCTCTGAACTTAGCTGTTCCATTTTTCCCCCCCTTGAACATCTTTTTGAGAAGCTTTGCCATAACCAGGTTGAATACATCAATTCTAATGCGGGTTTTTGAAATTGGAGAAGTACAGACAGCAAATGGAAACAGACTTTTTGGAAGAAAGAGATTTTTTTAAAAATATATTTTTATATTTTCCATAGAGGTTTTTTAATGAACTGTTTCAAATATTTTGGATCTACTTAAATCATCTCCCTGTATCTAGAGTTGTGCAGTACCTTTTATAATTGGATACTTTTGCCCGAATTTGGCTTTCCTGTAGATTGCAACCTTATTGTTGGGGTTATGTACTGGAGGGTAGCACTGCAAACTCAGCCTGATGTCTGGAGGTATTGAGGGGAGTTCCTTCACACCTTATATTGTCTACGTACTCTTTGGTCCACACTTTGAGGCTTATTCTTGTGTGTCATGTTAATGCATTTCACCCTTCCAACTTCCAAGTTGCTAACATCTTGTAGTGGTGTTCTGTCTCTTCTCCTCTCCTTTCTCTGTTCTTCCCGTTTTTGTTTTCTCACAGGCTGTGCGAAGTTTAACTGTGCATCTGAGAGAGTGACGTTCAAGCCTGGTGGCAGGAGGACACGATTTCTGAGTACGCCCTGCTTGGCTCTTTGTGTGTAACACCTTTACTCCTTCCCTTGTCTGTTTTTTTGTTTTGTTTTGTTTTGTCTGTTTGTTTGTTTTGGGTTTGTTTGTTTGTTTGTTGTTTTTTTTCTGCTGCTTGGATCTGTTTCACGCAGCCCATTCACATCTGCCACCTTGTGTTCCCTCCCATCCCATGGCTCAGCTAAGCTGATCTTGGCACACCTTTAGAAGTCTGGGTTCTCGTGTTAGGTATTCTCTGTTGTTAAACTCATAATAACGAGCTCTCATTTTCTCTAAGCTCTTGGTGGAAACTTGTTCAGGACAGTTCAGTGAAATGACAGACACTGGGGAGAGTTAGCAAGTCTTAGGTTGCCCAAGGAAGTCGTGGATGCTCCTTCCCTGGAAGTGTTCTCGGCCAGGCTGGATGAGGCTTTGAGCAACCTGGTCTAGTGGAAGGTGTCCCTGCTGCTGGCAGGGGGGTTGGAACTGGATGAGCTTTAAGGTCCCTTCCATCCCAAACCATTCTATGATTCTAAGTCGTGGGTCCATGGGCATTTTCTTTCGGCCTGCCTTGGAAATGACGCTTCAGCGTGCGTATAGCTGACACGAGGCTTGGAGGGCAGGTAGTCTTTCTAGTAGAACAGCAAGATTAGTTTTCCAAATTATTCCTTTGGGCATTACTGGTGGTAGGAGTGAGTCGGCTTCCTCCAGCAGTGTGCTTGCTGGGCAAGTGGGATGTGTTTTTTCCATGTTCTCAGCACTAGTAGTGCTGATTATAGTGCAGAGCATTGGTGCCACCTGTAGGCAAGTTAATATTGACTTCTTCTGTTCCTCAGCAGATGGATAGCTAAAGACTGAAGTGCTGAGGGTTTTAAAAATACTTAGAGAATATTTTTTGTCAAACTCAAAAGATCCTTACCTACTAATGGGCCCAGGTTTAAAAGTTTTTACTGTGAATTTGAGATACAATAAATATCATAGAACTGTTTGGGTTGGAAGGGACCTTAAAGCTCATCCAGTTCCAACCCCCCTGCCAGCAGCAGGGACACCTTCCACTAGACCAGGTTGCTCAAAGCCTCATCCAACCTGGCCACAAACACTTCCAGGGAGGAGCAGCCACAGCTTCTTTGGGCAACCTGTTCCAGTGTCTCACCACCCTCACAGTGAAGAACTTCCTCCTAATATCTAATCTAAACCTCCCCTCTTTCAACTTAAACCCATTTCCCCTTGTTTTGTTATTAACTGCCCTTGATATGCCACAAATATGCCACAAATAGCAGTAAAGGTGGGTAAACAGACATCATCAGATGTCCTGTCAACCCTCACGAGTTACCTCGCAGCCCTTTTCAAAATCCTTTTCATTTGTATTTATATTATTAGTCCAGATTTAAGAGAGCCTCAAACTTCTGATGTGATTGAAGTAATGACATGCTTGAGCTGAGGCTGCTGATGTGACAATGCTTCTTATTGGGAGTTCTGCAACATCCCATGCTGCTTCTGCAGGCTGGACCCTTTCAGTGTTTAACATTTGTTTCCCCACCCTCTGGAATGACTTTGGTATGAGAAAGCTTTAAATGCTGTACAGAGCCCTTCAGTCGCTGCGCTGCATGACAGTCCCTGACACCTGCAGCATCTGCCTGGCTGCAGTTGGCAGTGGCACAGCTGAGGCAGAGGTGGGTACAGAGGTGGACCTGGCCTACTGCAGAGACAGCTGCAACGCAACCAGCTCCATCCTCTGAGAAGGGAAGGGGGGGAGTCAGAGGGAGGGGGTGTTTTTTCTTGGCTGTTCAGTTTTTATCATACCTCTATGCCACTTCATTGGATTTGGTATTGAATTCTTCCAATGGAGCAGCTTTCAGTCTGGTCGCTCGGTATATTCACGTGCAGATGTGCACTGACGTCTGCAGTCTCAAGATTTATGGCTCCTTTCTTGGAAGAAGTGAAGTTCTTACCAAAGCTAACTCTTTAAAATCATCTTTAGTCTGACCTGTCTTTTTTTTGGGGGGGCAGAGGGGGGGGAGAAGGGGGGTAGGGAAATAGAAAGAACAGCCATTCTGTTTCTAGACTTGGCGATGGATTGAATAGATGAGAGTATCACTTACTTACACGGCCTTGGCTTGCTGCAAATTGACCATCATCTGGCTGGAAGAGTACTTGGGCATGTGTCTCTTTTCCTTACGGGACTGGTGCTAAGGGAAGTGGATTGCTTTTGAAAAGTGTGTTGTAGCTGTCCTGCAAAGGCGAGGTCATGCCTGGCATGGCACAGCTTGGCCTGGCACTTGGCTTATTGCTTCCTTGGAGTCTTGTCCTTGAAATGCTGTTGCAGGCTGATGTGGAGAGCGACAACTGGAGAAGATGCTGGGTTAAAATCAGTGGCATTGAGGAAACAGTGCAGTAATTGATGCTTTTAACTGTGCAGCTGGAGAAACAGAGCGGTACAGCTTGGCAGCAGGGAACGTCTCAACTGTCCCACGGATCTGAGGAAACAGGGTGACAATCTACAAGCACTTGGCCTAGCAAATAAATTTTTCTCATGTTGTGAACTGGTCGAACTCTGATAGTTGTTAAAATCCTGACAAAAAGATAGAGGATGTACTTGCTTTTCCTTTTGCAATTACAACCAGTTGTGACAGTAACGCCTCCTGAGGTTCTTCACTGCGGTCTGGGAATTGTGAAGAATAAATGTAGGAGGTTGGATCACTTCTCTGAAAGTACAACTGATTGAACCGTCAGACCAGCCTTTGGGTTCTTCCTTGAACGTCCCTGTAGTGACTGCAAGAGCCCTGCTGCGCTGTGTCCTCTGTTTCTCACCAAGCTTTTTTGTACTGTTTGCTGATACTAAACGTTTCTCACTGTTTCTCTTATCTTTAACAAATGACTCTCTCTTTGTGCTTCAGGGAAGATGGTGAAAAAAGTCTGTCCTTGCAACCAGCTCTGTAGTAATTATCTTCTTTCTCTTCTCTCTTGATTCTTGATTGTAAAGCTATTTATCCATCAG
Organism: Antrostomus carolinensis; assembly: GCF_000700745.2. Lineage (NCBI taxonomy): Eukaryota > Metazoa > Chordata > Aves > Caprimulgiformes > Caprimulgidae > Antrostomus > Antrostomus carolinensis. The sequence goes on along the minus strand of NW_010325133.1, from coordinate 4,547 downwards.
CTTTTTTCTGGTCACTGAGGCCTTACCTCCCTGACTCTGTCTCCAGCACAGCATCTGTCTATGTTACACCCTGGAACGTGCACTCTGTCCTTATATATTGAACAGTCTGGCTCTGACTCTTGCCGAGAAGGGGAGGCAGGTTGAACCTCCCCTTCACTCTGGAACTCTTTGCTCGTCGCTAACGAGAGCGGACTGAGCATCAGGGTCAGCTGCTCACTGTAATGTGCTGGGATTGTACCTCTGAGCAGCTGGTTCGTTTAAAAATCTAATGAGGTTTGGTACCTCAGTGATGGATCCAATTGCAGACACTCCTTCAACACTTCCAAAGAGTAAGAGTGAGCCATCAGAGCTCTCCAGTGTATCTCCCAAAGCAAGAGATGTTTAGAAAAGCCTGTGTGTGTTCATATAATATTTATTTTTTTAAAAAGTGTCTTTTAAATGCTGGTTTCTGGGGAGGGGGGAATAAAAGGGCAGAATGAAGGTGTTCTAGGTAGCAGGCTGGAGAAAGAGAAGCCTGTTTCACTTGAGATCCTTTGTGCCAGAGCAGAACTGGGGACGGCTGCTGTAGGAATGTAGGGGGTTGTTTCCATTGAACGCTCCAAGTTGAAGCACTTCCTTTTCAGACCCTTCTGGATGGCAGTTTCTGCAGGCTCAAGTGGGAAATCCCTGAGAAGTCATTCTTGAAATTGACACCACGTGGGAGCTGTAATTAATTGTCTAGCTCACCTATCATGGTGTAGGCTGCTCTGCCTCTGTTAGTGATCTGAGATTGGAACTCCTGAGCAAAATCACTTTGGGAGACAAAGCTCCCACCTTTCCCAGCCTGAACCAGTCCAGTCCTTTTCCAAACACTTAAACGAACTTCCACATCTTCAACTGAATGCACTGTAGTGTCTCCCTTGATTAATTCTCTCCCTTCCATGGCCTGAGGAAGCTCTCCAGCATAGGTCCAGGATCCAGTGTCCTTACATATTAAACTGGAAATGAGAAACATCAAAAGCAGATACTGTCCATCATGAAGAGGATGAGAGCAAGTGTGTCAATCCCTGCATGCACCCTCACGGTGGAATGTGATTGTCACTGGTTTTGGCCGCTCCCCTCAAGTGCCTTTTGGTTGCTTTTGCCTCATTTGTCTTTAATTTCACCTTTCACAATCATTGCTCTTACTCAATAATTGTATTGTGAGACCTTTCCACATGGTGCATGCTTCAGGTTCTTGTTATTTCACTGTAGATGTTCCTCACCACCTTCCAGCCTGTTCCTGTTACTCTTCCTCTGAGCTGCAGCTGCACACCCTGCTCAGGGAACCTTCTTCTTTCCTTTTCATGCGTCCTGCTGCATGTGTCTGCTTGTACCAACTGCTGCCCCACCTGCAGGCACCCACGCAGGGAGCCACTTCCATGCTTGAGCTGGAACTGGTGGGAGGGACACGTGTCCTTCCCTCCTCAGCACTACTAGAGGCAGTCACACTGTGCTTGTTTGTCCTGCATAGTAAGTACATCACCTTCCCAATTCACTCCTCAACAGGAAACATTCCTGCAGAGATTTGGAAGCAGTTCTTTCTTGGATAGAGTGGTTGTGAGGAACGTGGCTGATAGCCAGGGAAAGGAGAACAGATGAGGTGGCCATCAGGGAAGAGATGGTGACTCTATTGTTTGGCCTTTGCAATGGGGAGATGATTTTCATTGCGGGCATTTTCGATGCTCTGCTTTGAATCAGTTTTCTTCAGAAACATCTGCCATAAACTCAGGTTTTCTTGGATTTCCCTGTTGCAGTCTTCAGAGTGAGCGAGTAGAAATGTTTGAGGAGCTTTGAGAACCAGCTGTGGTGGGTTGACCTCGCCTGAATGCCCTGTGCCCACCAAGCCGCTCTATCACCCCCCTCCTTAGTAGGATGGAGAGGGGAGAAAATAAGACAGAAGAAAAACCCACAACAACCCAAACTGGTGGGTTGAGACAAAGTCAGTTTAATAGAAACAAAGCAAAGCCACACGTGTGGAAGCAGAACAGCAACAAACTATTTATTCTCTACTTCCCTCAGCAGGCAATGCCTGGCCACTTCCCGAGAAGCAGGGCTCCGTACGCGTAGCAGTTACCTCAGGGGACAAATGTAAATAACAAATGCCCTCGCTTCCCCCTCTGGTCTCTTTGCTTTTATTTCTGAGCAGACATCACGTGGTATGGAATATCCCTTTGGTCAGTTTGGGTCAGCTCTTCTGGCTGTGTCCCCTCCCAAGATGGGGGGGAAATGTTGGAGAGCCAGCCTTGATGCTGTGTGAGCACTGCTCAGCAGTAACCAAAACCCTAGGGTGTTATCAGCACCTTTCTAGCTACTAATACAGCGCTCTGAGGGCTGCTGTGGGGAACATTAACTCCATCTCAGCCAGAGCCAAGGCACCGAGCAGGTGAGGATGGGCACTCACGGGGTGCACTGGGTTTAGCCCTGCAGTGGCCAGGTACTTACTTGGTTTTGTACTAAATGGATTTGAAAAATCCAGATTTATTCTGCCTTTAGAAAAAAACTCTGCCTTGGTGGTAAACTGTCACTTCCACATCTGGAAATCAGGGTATTTTGCAATATTGCTGAGAATTAAGGATACTTAATAATATACAATCTCTTTGATTCCTGTTACGAGGTTTGTCTTTGAAAAAACTTGAGTGCAGTTGCCTGTTGCTCTCCAAAACAAAGCTTCTAGGTAATTTTTTTGTTGTTTTAGAGGATAATGTTTAGCAAACTTTCTGGCAGAACCAAAACCTGGTGTCTGTGTGAAGGGATTTTTGTGTTCTTACAATCAGCCCAATGAATAGAACAACATGTCAAAGCCCATCTGAGGAATTACTCCTCCTGCTGCCTTCTTCAAGTGGTATGAGTTGTTTGCATCTGAAACTCTTGTTCTTCTGACGTAGGAAGTCTGAACATAATGGCAAAAAAAACCCAAAACATGGTTTCAGAGGCAAAAAGCAAATATTTAATGCAGTGCAGAATTCCCCTGCTTATCCCGGATGTTTGGTGGATGAAGACAATCCCATCTGGTTCTCCTCAAGAACATCAGCACGGCAGCTGTTGGAACCAACAGTTGCTGTTTCTCACTGGGGCTTTTTGTGTGTGTGTGTGTGTGTGTGTGTGTAATCTGGGTGAATTTTTCTCTTCATTTTACAAAGTGGAGATCATTTGCTACAGAGCAGCTGGTGATGCTGATTGTACTGCTCCTTATTCAGCAGCCAGCATCGTGGAATTCCTTCCAAGGTGGAATTGACTTGTGCCGATAGCGGTCACTGCTAATTAAAAGGTGTAGGGTGAGAGAATGACGTGACTGTACCGTCATTCGGTGCTGAAACCTCATCTCCTTTTTCCCCTACAAAGGCCTGTAGGCTGCTGCCCTTCCCCTCCTAAGGTGACTTTGCAGCACTTTGTTGAAAAGCCAAACGTATCTGTGAAATGCTCTTAAGCTGGGAAAATGCCCGTAGGAGTCCTTGTAGTTCCCACTTCAGCGTGTCCTGGAATTGAAACGTAGAGTTAATTAATCTGCATGGCACTTTAACTGGCTCTCTGTTGATGTCCCATCGCCACGGTCAGTGAGTTCACTAGAGAAGGATGATCTTTAAGGTTTGATTCCCATTTTTTAATTATTATTTTTTTTGTATTTGTAGGGACCAGCAGCACTAACACAGTCGGGGCGACAGTGAACAGCCAAGCACCCCAGTCTCAGCCCACTGCTATTGCCTCGAGCCGGAAAGGGACTTTCACAGATGACCTGCACAAGCTGGTAGATAACTGGGCCCGAGATGCCATGAACCTCTCTGGCAAGAAAGTTGGCAAAGGGCACAGCAGCTATGAGGTAAGGTGTAACCCGGGGACCGTCACGGCGAGGAACTGTCGGTGTGGTTGCTGTCTCCTTGGGGTGTCACACACAGTGGGTGCAGTTGTCGTGGAGCTTGGACAACTGCTCTAGGAAACTGTTGGCTTTATCTGTGACGTGCAGGATGGTATCACCTGCCATGGAAGAGGGAAGGGAAACTGTCCTGGTTTTGCTAGGATAGGGTTAATTTTCTTCTCAGTAGCTAGCAAGTGCTGTGCTTTGGTTTCAGTGAGGATTGTTATGAGAACAGTGTTGAGAACTACACGGACACTGTGCTGGGGCAGTTTCCAAGAAGAGAGAACTGGAAGGGGGGAGTGGAGAAGAAAAGTGGGTAGTCAGTAAAACCCAGAACTGACAGTTGGGTGTTCCAGTGAGATGATGTGATATGATTCCAGATCATATCACATCATGGTCAGTTTATTAACTGGGGCTGACCAGAAAGGGGCTGATTCTCTTGGGAATTGCTCAGGCTCACTTTTCCAGGATTGCAGTTTTGGGTTCAGGGTTCCTTTTCACTCCTCCAGGATCGTTACCAGCAGGTGGTGAGCAATTGTACTCTGCATCACTCAGATATAGATATATTCTTCTTCTTATGTTATATTCTTATTTTTTTAATTTTATTTTTGCTCTAATTATGAAATTGTTCTTATCTCAGCTTACAATTCTCCTCACCTTTACCCCTCCAGTT